>NC_092706.1:14049961-14152179 GCF_964275005.1 Diadema setosum
GACAGCATGACTGCTGAAGCTCTCAGCCACTTTTTCGAAATTTAAGATAGAAGACAGGCGATATTCCATTCCCCCCCCCCCTTTTTTTTTTCCTCTTTAATGTCTGATCTTGTTGAAACTTCAGGTTTTTCAACTGTTTGGCATTAATCTAGTTTTACGTGTCAGCTTGAACGTATTGAAACATTTCATTATAATATTATTTATTAGAGAGCATCATCGCTATTTTGTTTTCAGGCCTTATACAGAGAAATCATGCGGGACCTCTGCTTATGCGTCACATTAATTTTACAAACGAGACACTTATTTTTGGCCTTACAGAAGTAACTTACAGAAGAAGTATGAATAACAGCGATTAAGTTTTCGAAGTCAGCAATGTCCTCTGCATAAAAGAAAATCAGATAATGGAAAATGGATTAAACGAGTTTCCAGGTGTTCACACAAACATTTATATCATGTATTATAATCAGTCAGTCAAATTATATAGTGTTTGGATAGATACAATCAATTAATTGAGAATCAGTTGTGATATTCTTACACGGAAAAACATCGTTGGATTTTTTGTTTCTTCTTTTGGAGAACATTTAGTTGGAAACAAAACATAATGACAAAAAGCGTATCCATTGCCTTCTACTTTTGCTATTTCCGCGCTACTATCTGTGATTCATCACTATGCGTTTAATTATGAAAAATATTATTTTTAAATTCAAAATCTGATTCAATGTGCAGCTGTTTATCTGGTGGCATGTAATTTCAATCTTTTCTAGTTGTAGTTTATTTTTTCTGAACAAAGTGGGATAATTCATTTATCAGTCCAAAGCTTATGAGAATCTTAAAAAGGATTGTAAAATCTCACTTTAGAGAAAGCGGAAAATCAATGTTTGGGAGTGTGATAGTCTGTTCGAGGGACGGGTTACTATAATGAATCATTAAATCTGTAAACCCCTCGGAACCACGCAGGGAGAAATTGGCGACAGCACTGACAATCAAAGTTAAAGCATATCATTAAATTATGTGTGTAACAGTAATCGACGTAACAATAATCTTTGTACTCATCCGGCCCAAATCACACCCCCATTAAAAAGTAGGGTATAATTACAAAAGTAACAAAAGGGATAACCCTCGTACCTTCGTCAGTGCGGTATTTGATTGGTTCAATTTCAATTGTCTCTCCCTTTGCTGGCAAAGTGATATCTGTGAAAAAATAATCAGTAAGATTCTTTCATTAACACTTAGGAATATATACATATATATATATATATATATATATATATATATATATATACATATATACATGTATATATATATATATATATGTATACATACATTATATATATATATATATATATACATACATATATATATATATATATATATATATATATATATATATATATTGTGGCGAACTCGCCTTCGTGTCGTGATTGTGAGAGTATTTGACTGTCTGTACAAATACCTCCGCGAGCCGTGTCAGGATGGCCGAGTAGGCGGGGTTCGTTTTGTTGCAGTTTACAATGATCCCTTTATATTTATTAAAACTAGTATAGTCTGTGCGCTACCATGTAATATGTTGTATTTGAAGCAGCTCACCAACACAAGCGGCACACATACCAAGTTCAGCATCACTTAAGGCCATGTCAGACCTTTCCGGGCAAGCTACGCGGGCTTGTTGTGAGGAGGGATTTTCCAGAACGCAGGAGAACTTTCCGCGGGCGGACAAGAATGTTTCCGAGTTTCACACTTGTTTCTTACCAGCTAGACGCGTGGTACTTACCTTCTACTTGCGTGTATTCCGTGTGTCTTGCGTGAGAGCTTTGAAATCGATCCGTTTTCTGTTACGAGCGACTTACGGGTACTGAGAAGTACCTACGTTGGAGTTGCCTGCGAGGTGCTGCCGGTAAGGGTCTCCTACTGGTGTTTTGCGTGTACCTCTGCGAGCGAACCCCCACGACTCACTCGGAACAAGTTTGAGCATGCTCATGGCCTTGTCAGACCGAATCTGGGGAAGTTTTGCGGCTTAACTTGTGGGGAAACAAATTTGCTACCGGGAGATCTCCGCACTTGACAGTACCTAGCGCGTATCTCACCTGTAGTTGCCATGAGGTGCGCACGCAAGTCCGATTTAACCGCAGCCAACTTTTGAGCATGACCAAAACTTTTTTCCGGGTGAGTCGCGGGGATGCCCGGAGAGGTCCACGCAGATTGCCAGTAGGAGGCCCATAGCGGCAGCACCTCGCAGGCAACTCTCACGCAGGTACTTCGCAGTCCCCGTATGCAGCCAAGATAATGACATTCTGTGGGACTTCTGCCATTCCTTCAGATGAATTCCTTCACTGAGTTGTCAGCACCCACGCGCCTGGCACACAGGTCACACAGTATACCCGCAAGTAGAATTTAAGTAGAACGCGTCCAGCAAGTAAGACACATGCACTGACTCGCCCATCAAATCCTTGTCCGCCCTCAGATATTGTCCAGTATGCTGGAAAATCCCTGCACCCAACAAACCCGCGTAGATCGCCCGGAATGGTGTGATAGGGCCTAAACATGGTTGCGGGTAAAGAGATTCACGTGCGCACCTCCGAGCGACTACGGTTGAGATACGTGCTAAATGTAGGTACTGTCATGTGCGGGTCATCTGCGGGGACCACCGGGTAGTAAAAAATGTTCCTTGCAAGTTGCACGCAAGGCTTGCCCGGAAAGGTGTGACACGGCCTTAGGATGTCACTCCCAAGCGTCACTTCTAGATGATGTTAAAATGGTACACCTAATTTTGTTACCAACTTCAGCTACCAACTTTTGCTATCCACCAACTCAGTCACGCTAACGTGGTACACCTTTCTCAACCATGTGGTGGCACAAATGTCGTTGGTGGGCACGGGGTAAAGTGCTAAATCGTACCGTTACCAACTTCTCCCACTTCCTCAGGCGACGGCTTGAACTTGGATTGGGCACGGGGCATATGTGTCGAGTCACATTACCACTACTCCCGAAATCCAACGGTGACGACTGGAACTTAGATTGGGCACGGGGCATATGCGACAAGTCACATTACCACTACTCCCGAAATCCAACGACTTGCTAGATGTCTCCTCTGGAACTTGGATTGGGCACGGGGCATATGTGAAAAACACATTATCACAACTCCCGAAATCCAATTACTTGCTAGATGTCTCTTTTCTCGGGAATGGTCCTCCAGCTCGGGAACATGTGCCACAACTCTTCAAACCACTGATAATTGCAATTTTGATAACAATATACCATTCATTCATTAGTTCAGGAATACATGTACATATTAACACACATAGAAATGAGTATATACACAACACATATGAAATTCTCATACACGGGCTGCAGTAGCCCAAGCCTCACAGTGGCCACTTTATGCCTTTTATCAGTCGCAGAATAGCATTAATTAGAGAATTCCCGCACTACTATTTTAAATAATTTACAATGTTGCCGTGGTTATTAAATTCGTACAATCTTTGCTGTTTTAGGAATATGTACCTGGTTACTAAAAATCGGCATGTATCATTGGTCTAACCGCAGTTGGTATTAAAAATAATTTAAACCTGTCTACGACAACAAGTAACCACATATTTAATAATAAATGTTTAAATTCATTATAATGCACTACCACATTAAAAAGTTTGCCCAACGTTCCGATAATGCGCACTTTCTATGCTACAGGCACAATCGATAACAAATTATAATCGAACGGTTAAATCGAATCGAATATTCCGCAGAAGACAATGATACCAAAATCATTAAATTTGATGCAGAACTTTTTATTATTCTAAGCCCAATTCTGTAAATGCAGTCATTTTCAAATTTCGCTGGATTTTTTGCGACGTATGGGCGAAGAATTGGGGTGCGACACCGCGTTCCATACAGTGTATTGTGGAAGCCCGTTGATCCATGTCAACAAAACATACAGCTTACACGTTGTGCGCGCGCACACACACACACACACACACAGACACACACACACTGGTTTTTTTTTCTGACCCGCTCCCAATGTGAAAGCATTTACAGAATTAGAATAAAAAGTTCTGCACCAAATTTAATGATTTTGGTATCACTGTCTTCTGCGAAAGATGCTCTTTCTAATGATGTCAAAAAAATATATTACTTTTAGAACGCAAGGTACTGGAAATCCATCGTTCCGTTTTTAGGGGACACCCGGTAAACATACATACACATTTACATATAACATATATATATATATATCTGTAGTAAATCACAATTTTGTTGATGATAGCAGCAGAGTTCGGGTTGCAAATAGACTAGAGTGTGTAAACTTCCTGCAGGAAATTACAAAGTTAGTGTAGCTTTTGATTATGTGCCTGTATTGTTAGTGAAGTTGACTCATGGGTTTGTACGGTTTCTTGGATTTGTCAGGGTAGGCAATAAAGTTGTGTTCCCAGAGGAATTAAGTAGCTTTTGTATATAGATGTGTTTAGAGGGATCTACAACTCTTTTGTATCTTGGGGCCATGAACATTTTTATGTGCACAGGTTGGGGATTGCATTGTTTGGAATTGAATGGCCACCCTGAATGTAATTGGGTCTGTACATAGCGGGATTAACTCTAGGGGAATGAACTTTGTCTGAAGGATCTTTTGTTTAGAGTTGTTGTGGGCTAGCTTTCTTAGAGGAAAGGGGAGTCTGAACCTGGAGTTCGGAGAGGACAGACATGGGATAGATAGCTCTCAGCCCGGATGTATCTTGTTCACAATGTTGGTGTTGTGGAATATCTACCTGTATGTTGGAAACTTGTGCTGCAATAAAAGCAACGAGCATATACACAAGTTGAATCTCCCATTTTGTTTTTGATATGCGTGAGGACTCGGTAAACTGAGATAAGAAGAGAAAAAGAAAAGTGAAAAAGAACCCGCGCGGCGCATATCACAACAGTTTTTGGTGTCAGGAGTGGGGTTCTTTTTCACTTTTCTTTTTCTCTTCTAATCTCAGTTTACCGAGTCCTCACGCATATCAAAAACATATCTAACCCCCCCAAACCCCAAATTGTCTCAAGGGGGCGACCAATGTTGTACAGAGGCGGATAAATGTTGGTCTGGTCTGTTAGCTTCTCTCTGTACTGGTCGGGGGTTAGGTAATCACATAGACACCAATCATCATCAACTTTCAATACCAAAATTTATAAGGGGCCTAATATTTCTCCACAGGGGTGAGGACAAAATATAAACAACGGTTCAATTTTATACAATTAACTCTAATGCTTCAAACAGCATATTTATTCACCGGCCTTCCCGTAGGCCTGAAATAATGAATGGCTCACCAACAATTTCCTTTTTACAACTCATGACACATTTTCTGCAAATATCTACAGAATGACATTTTGTTACCATTGCAACACTAATCAAAAGTACATAATATAACTGGACCTCTCTCTCGCACTCATCTCTTTAACACTCATTAACAGGAGACCCTCTACGACCATTTTACTTTACGGAAGGGGAAGGGGTTTGGTTAGTTGGGAAAATGAAATTAGTGGGGGTGTGGCCACTTAGCTCGACGTCTGTTTGGTCGACGCATGAAGACCTCCTCCGCATGTCGATCTCGTCATCGTCGATGAGCTGGGGTGTCCAGTCGGAAATCTGCCCTTATCACGAACTCGTCAACCGGTTCATCACCAGGGGCGTGGGGAGTCCAGCATCAACACAGTCGCTATCACTTTACTTTGCCCATGGACCTACAACAATAGGTACATGTTTTTCCTCAGTTGGATGGAATGCTCCGACCATCATGACCATGACGCCAGTCAACCAGTTGTCGCTCGAGTTCATTACACTCTGACTTTGGGTGAGCCGAATTAAATCAGGTGAACAGTCCGATTAACATCATCGTGGTGATGCTCACAGTTCTATGTCAGCGAGGTACACAGTGTCAGTGCAGGTTAATAATTAGTTTGGAGAGGACATGATGGGTGAAGGAAGGGGGTTTCCAACTCTATCTTAGTGGTCTCCAACCAAAAATCTGCTCCTGTCTCCTCAAGCTTCAAACAACTCTCAAAGTTCCAAAATTCTTTGACGCTCTTAATTGCTCCTCTACATAATG
Organism: Diadema setosum; assembly: GCF_964275005.1. Classification (NCBI taxonomy): domain Eukaryota; kingdom Metazoa; phylum Echinodermata; class Echinoidea; order Diadematoida; family Diadematidae; genus Diadema; species Diadema setosum. The sequence goes on from NC_092706.1 coordinate 14,056,036, forward strand.
TGTAGGGGCTCGGTCGAATTTTGCTTGCCACTTCTCTCCTCTCAGCTCAGTCATTCACCAAGTCTGACACTCACCAAGTTTGGACACTCTCCAACTTTTGACACTCACCCAAATCTTGACGCTCACCAAGTTTTTGACACTCACCAACTTTCAAACATGCTCTTTTATACCTGATTAACTATTCACATTTTCTTTCCTACCACTATTTCATTGGTTAAATCTGATCTTTGGGAGTGGTCTCCACAAAATAATAAAACCCCATTGGTGAAATGTCCCATTAGCTCCTCCCATTATTTTCTTTGCAAAATCTTCTGTAGTGTTTCCTGTCAATTTCCGCTTATAATTAACGATATCAAACAAGGGGCAGGAGACAAAGGGCCAGTGTCCGCAATGCTCACCAATGGTCTCTAAATTGTTTGACTACTTCTTAAGACACCGGAATCAGTGCACATGAAAATTAGGGGGTGAAGCGCCTCCTCACACTAGTTACGTTCAGTTATTTGGAGTGGGGCTCTGGTGCTGAAGATTATGGACCTGTTATGGGGGAGTTAATTGCTGAACTCATAAACTGCTGTCAATCACTCTTTTCTTGGGAAGGGGCATTGAAGACGAGAAAACAAAGGAAGTCAGACAGGAAGCAAAACAAAGGATTTCATTAGGGACCTCCCTGATTGCATAAACTCAAAGAAGGGGCTGTATGTAGGGCTGTGTACTTTTGCGTCACCGGGCAATTTTGTGTGCTAGTAGCCACTGGGCTACATATATATATATATATATATATATATATATATATATATATATTATATACGAATAGCTGCATAACCGCTTTTCATGCAGTTGCGCTGAATTGACACATGAAACCCTGTGTGTTATATTAGCACAGAGAAAAGGGGGTAATAGTACAATGCCATTAAAATGTCAGACCACCCTAATCATTCATGTATGTGGAGTTAGGTTAGTAATTTAGTATATCGTTTGTCGATATGGCTATCCCTTTTATCTTTGAAACTTAGCCCAGTCGTATTATTTCCTCCTTTATATTTGATAAAATCTTCTTCGATTAGGCATCTTACTGTAAGAATGGAGTGATGATGCTCAAATCGGTTACATCTTTGAAACCAGGGAGGTGGCGTCTCACCTCCATGTTGAAACCGATCAGCACATACCACTTCAGTTGAGTCGCAAACTTAATCTGTGATGATAACATAAGTGTCTCAAGGAAAAATGTAATGAAATTTGGAACGCGTGATTTGGGACACAGCAGTATTATTGTAATGTTATTTATACATGGAAATATGAAAAATCATTTCGTCAATTTAAGAGACGACCGACCGGATATACGTACCCCATAGCCAGTTTAACTTCAATAAAAAGACGCGGATTAAACAGTGTAAAATTCCCACAAATCAGATAAAGATATAGACGTTATAGTCTTTTGTTATTTATTTATTCATTTATTTATGTATTTATTTATTTATTTATTTATCTATTTATTTTGTTTCAGTAGGGTAACTCTGTCAGTGGCTAAACACTGTAATTCTCAGAGGCCCGACTTAATGACACCCACTCCCTCCTTGGGAGGTTTGCGCCTGGGGGGACAGATGTATTGGGCGTGACAACGAGTTGGGCAGGTCGTTGGGTGTCTTGCCAGCTTGCTCTCCATGCCTGGCAGATGTTGAAGTCTGATCCCCTCAGCGTTGCTGCATGGCGGGAGAAAGGGCGACGAGACTTCAGTCGCTGATGCCGCTGGCCCAGGGTTAGAGAGCCCTCAACTACGTCGTGGAGGAGGTTGTTCGGGTTGCTGGAGGCCATGGTGACCAGCCTATGGGTATGATGTTCTCGGCGCATGGGGGCGGGAGCGATGCCTGAGAGAATAGGTGGGAATTCTGTTGGTGTTGGCCGGAGACATCCTGTAATCAGCCTCATGGTGTCATTCAGGACCGTATCAAGTTTCTTGGTGTGAGAGCTCCTCATACACCACGCAGGGGAGGCGTATTCCGCGGCATTGTGTACCAGTGCTAGCGCACTAGTGCGGAGAGTGGTTGCACTGACACCCCATTTTTGAGCCTGCAAGTCGACGAAGGAGGTTGTTCGTTGAGGACACTTTTGCACTTATGGCCTTGAGTTGTTCCTTGTAGGTCAACTGCCTATCCAACTAACATGAAAATCGGCCTCGAAATGGCTGAGACTTCCAAAAACAAGGTGAAACAAAGAGATCCTAATAAAAATCACCCTTTTGGACATCTCAGCCATTCGAAAACCAACTTTCATCAAACAAACGCTGAATCCTTCCCAAAATTACATGCTCTCTCACATCTCACAAGAGGCCTCCTATTATCTCACTTAGGAAAATGTTCAAAACATGAATCCCCACCCCAACCAGTACCGCACAGTCCCTTCAAAAACAGGCAAGCTGAATAAACACAAACAACCTGCTCACAATACCATTCTTTCATTCATAGTAACTGAAATAATATAACATATGAGAGAGAAAAAACAATTGTTATTCAGTTTCCTATATGTGTTTTCTCTAAACAGTCATCAAATCTAGAATAAGACATGCAAAACAACAGGGTGAAAATTCCATTGAGTCTTGAAACGGCTATCACAGGCTTGACACAATTTTCCCGAGGTTTGTTTTTTCAGAATAATATAATTGAAAAAGACACCTTGATTTTCGCATGTTATTATAAAAGAAAGGCGAACCCATGTCAATATGATTACAAGGATGGGAGAGGGGAAGGGGAGCTGATATCAAATTACCAATAAAGTTGCCTTTGTCTCACTGACTTTGCATTTGATCGATATTACAATTCATGAAATAAATGAAATCTAACGGGGTTTCTTTTTCTTTTCTTTTTTTTTTGGGGGGGGGTCCAATTCTGATATATCCATATTGTTCTATTTATTCAATTATTTAAGTCTATACAAAAATGTGTTCGTCATTATTGTAAGGCTCCGAGTTCGCTCTCATATTCTTAGAGGCAGTACAACTTGGTGGTAGTCAGGACACAGCTGACACTAGGTCTTGCTTGGATGAGATCTGCTGGCGAACTGTCCTTCCCAGCAATTTTATTGTATATCTTATTCAGGCACTTGCCATTCAATAAATATTCATTGTATACAAATAAGTCAACACAGGATCTGAATATTCAAGAGACTCAACACAGGATCTCAACCGAGGATGAATTACTATTCATGACTCCTATATGTAAATTCGTATCTTCGAGATAACACGGAGATTCTTGTTTAAATCATGACAGACCACTGGCTACGGAAAAGTCGCAGGTTCAATGTAAAAAACCATGGCACGCCTACCGAATCGTAGGAAACAAATCAACTACTCCTATGGCAAGTGCATTAACTTACCAAACATTGAAACGAGTAGTATCGTTATTTGGAGTGACTTCAACTTTGTCATCGTAGCTCGTGTTTCATTCACCCGCTTGCTGTACTGTAGAAAAAAAAGAAAGTAAGGAATTGTCAGATATTCTCTTCTGTTTTGTATTTTATGTGAACAGTACTATAACGGGCAGCACGCCAATGGTTATGATAATATCATTATAATAGAACGTTACCTTGTTTTCACTTTTGAACACTAATAGGATTTATACGAACAGACAGACAGGCACACATGAACACACACATACGCATACTGACAATTGTAAAGTTCTGGTTATACTGATTTATGAAATGTAATTTTAACATCCTTTGAATATATTCAATGATGAGCTCTGTTTTATTTCAATGTGAAAACTGTTCGAAAATTTTGGTCAAAAACAAACAAACAAACAAACAAACCTTAAGAACTGTTCAATCATGACACATAATTTATGATAACGATACTATCCGTAACTTCATAGTCTTCTTATATTGAGCTAAGAGTCACCATACAAACAGAATGACTATGATCTGCTTATTCCATTCAGGCGGTAAACTTGGTCTAGTGCAAACGCGTATATATGTTTCATGTTTCACTTTGTAAATTAAAGGATTTGGACGGAACAAAACCTAAAACCATAAATCTACAATTGTTTTGGTAATCATCGTAATACTATGGGTCATTGAATAGATCTCGATGGTTATACTATAGTTCTCAAAAGACAATGAAATAATTTGGGAAGATTTTAGGGAAGCATGTATTTCCTCTTTTGTTCTTTGTGTCAACATGGTCAAAGAGGGGTACACAAATTGCCCATAGTGAGCAACAAGATAAAGTATCCTGATAAAGGCTTTGAACTTTTTATCATTTTGATGATTGAAACTATCAACTGCATGACAAGACTACTATGATTTGTAGACATTCTTCCATTTGTGAAGCTCTGTAAGCATGCACCACGCCTAACGTTGCAGGTATATTGCATGTTGAGTCACACGATCTTGACCTACCTTATCGTAAAGAGTTACACATAGTGTACATGACACAGCTGCGCTTATGTGAAGTGACGCCTCTCGCTATTATCAAAATTGTTCTGCAAGTAGGGTATGATACTTTGCTATGGAGACCCGTTTACTGCTACAAGCAAGTACGTTTCTTTTAGGTGAAAAAAGTAGCTGAAAAAACCCCAAATATCAACACTAGGCACTATCCTTAGTGCGTAAAGATAAAAGAAAGTGATGGCACAGACAGAGTGTAAGAAGAAAACAAAAACACCTATACTTACTTTCTTTATATGGAACTGCCAAATCTTTGCCTGGATTGCTCACTCATTGCCGAGATGTAGTCAACAGCATGCAATATCATTCAGTATCAACAACCGCAGTAATTATCGTGCACTAGATTATCATTCAGATTGTACATTGTGAAATAGAAGAGGAAGTGTAACAGAGGCGACAGATGTGCATTTTAAACGAGTGCTTTTCCATGCTCCACTAGAGCGTGAGGCCATACACAATTATGTTTCACCTTGCCACTGGTTGTAAAGGCGAACGTAGTTCGGGATTTTCCCCCGCCCCCTTAATGGCTTCCATTGTATTTCACAAAGAAGAGTTGACATTCACAATAATCTTGTGATTTGAGTGATTATTGAGTACATAATTTATGTAGTTTACATACACGTAGTAGGGGTCACTGAGCCCTTTGTCTAAAGTATCGTCCTCTTTTTACATAAATACCACAAACCATCTTGGAACATACCATTGCAATTTCCTGCGAGCTCCTAGTTTGTGTGATAGAATGATTGAAGAATGTCATATCACAACCACTCTAATGTTAAAAGGAGTCGCTATCTTCGCATGTTGTCTATATAATGCTGTTGAAATAGAAAACAGAAAACTTTACAGTACAACTGAAGACCTGACAGCTAGATTAGTGTGGGTTTGGTACATTTTCTGAGGAGCCGTTTTCTTCCAATAGTTCAGCTGCTTTCCTAGATTATGAAGAACTCCATCCACATGACTTTTCAAATCAAAATTTTGAGTGAGTATAAACATCCCTGTCTTCTCCTGTACCTCTTCATAGTATTAGAGCTTCATAGAATTAGAGCAAGGCTTCGTAGGATCCACTTTTTTTTTTTCCAGCTTTGGTAAAGTCTTGGGGAGCGCCAGGTCTTTGCCTTCCCCAATTTGCTTAACACACACACTAATTTGTCATTGCAGCAGCTTTTAATTTTTTTTTCACATATTAAATTTCGCTCCAAAATTCGTGCTATCATTTTACAAACAGACATATCCATGTACAAATACACACCAAATTAACTTTCGAAAATAGTCATAGTGCCGTAAGAGAGGAGAACGTTCTGCTGACTAGCTTTTCGCAATTGTTTAATCCGTGCTCGGATAGCACTGAAAGAAACAGCTGAATTCGCTGATACCTGGGTGTTATTTTTTTAGCTGCTCCTCATTTCTCGCCTTTCCCACCAGTACATGCCCTGCACGCGTATTTTTTTTTTTTTTTTTATTTAGACCACTGCTCCGCCACAATTCCCAGAAATACGAAAGAAACGGCTATCAAGTCTTTGACTTTATTACTCTCTCTAGCCTTGAGCCTGACGGAATAAACCGTTACATACATACTTAAGAAATTAAGAGCAAAAATGAAAACAAGATATTGAGCAAGACCCCGATTGGGAGTCGAAACACCGTGACACCGGACCTTCAGATTTTCAGTCCAAGCCCTAACTCACCGTGCCAAAACGAGGTGATGCCCAGATCGGTGGTCATTAAGCAAATGTTAAGAAGTAGGCCCTATGCGAACACAATTTGTCTTAGGTAGAATCACTATACTCGTAGTCTTAGGGCGCGAGCCGTTTCTGTGGGTTTTTTTTTTTTTTATATTGTGGCGGAGCAGTGGTGTAAATAAAAAAAAAAAAAATACGCGCCCTGCACACTGTTAGCTGAGTGTTCACCGGCTTTTGCTAAACAGCAGGGTGGAGGGCGCTGCTCGCTGGGACGAAATTAGACGGTAAAAAGCTGTATGGTGTCTTCAAGAAGACACATCGAAAACAGCGCCCATGTCCATTAAAGGCCTGCAACGAACGTATGCCATGTATCAAAACATTTTTGCTTTGGCAACATGCTTTTGGTGAAAGATGATTTCAGCCTTTCAAAGAAAAATGGTTTGGGTATAACAGGAGAAATCGAAAGGAATTGTGCAAAAATACACTATTGCGAAAAAAGAAATGAGAACTGAATTCACGAATTATGAATTCATTAGTATTCAGATCAAGATAAAGATCGCAAATAAAATGGGGATCCTTGTTTAGGCAATGCGGCAAAGATGTTTAGTGCCACGCATGAAGATCCAAACATTATGTTCACTAATGACTCACATTAATTTTGTTATGGGGGTACGTTACCCTCAGGTTGGCATATACAAATCATGATTCAAAGTGGAGGATATATTCTTTATAAACATTGCATCTAAAAACGTTGACAAAAAGAGGAGATTCCCTATACTTATTTGTAATCTTTATTTTCCCACACTCTTAACTCTTTGTTTTTACTTTTACCATAATTCTGCTCTTCAATTAAATGTGTATAAAATAGTGTCTCCATTCACTCTGAGTTATCTATATAGGTTTTGTGGCAACTCCAATATTATTTTTTATATTGAACTCAGCGATAGTTTAACATTTTTATGCATGCTCCCTAGTCCATGAAACACCAGAGTAAAATGTTGTACAACAATTATGTTTTGAGAAATCACCAACACTGAAGTACTGTAATGTCTCTCTTGCCCGTTTGCTATAAGGCAGTCTATGCAATTCTTTATCACTATTCGATATTAAACAAGAGTTTTAATCTCTAACAATAAATCATTGTCAACGAAAAGCCCTTGTTTGCAGGGCCTATCTATTTTCGGGTGATTGGCGTCCTGTAGTTGATGCATATGTAGCTCCTTCCTTTTCCTTCCTTGCTGTTAATCTTTATCCGTCCATCATTTTTTTGTCATTCTTATCTGATCTTAATTGTGATTTCATCAGTTCCATGGGGCTATGATTGGCAGACTGAAGAATTTGTTCACAAAATTGTGACAGTCATCAATGAAACCATTTTAGCAGAATTACTCAAAATACCAGATAGATACTTCTCAATATTATTGATATTTTATTTTGTTTTTATCTTGTAGAGCTAAGTAAGATAAACAAAACGTCAACATGGAGTACGTTGTGATGTTGTCAATTCTTCTATTTATGTTTATCTTTCTCTCATATTTTTTCATTTTATATTGTCATATTTTCCCACTTCTCCTGCCCTTGTTATGTTATTCCTTGTTCTTTCATCTCATCTTCCATCTTTCCTCCCCTTAATCTGACAAGTGTGACAATAATTATAATCGCGAAAGATGTTTTAAAAAATGCTGGAGAAAAAAAAATGGAGAGAGAAAAAAAAAGACTTCTCTGATTTTCAGATAACAGCAACATATTTTTTCTATACCAATGATTGACAACACGATTCTAACTGATCGAAGCTTATTTAGGTGATGAGGAATATATTCAACATTTTTTTCATATCTATTTGTGGATCTACAGGAAACGGCTTTTGATGAATATCCTTGGAACTTGAAATCTTTTTTTTAAGTGTTATGTTTGTTTGTTTGTTTGTTTTTTCTTCGGTCTTAATATGAGAATGTAATCCTTTCATCATCCGTTCATGGTGTAGGGTAAAACTGAAAGAAGAATGTGTGAACGGAGTCGACTCAGTAAAACAGAAGACATGAAAAAGAACAAGGGCAAATTGAATGCCAGTGACGGAAAAACTGCCCTTTATTTTCTCGCAACTAAGACTTCACATTTTACTCACCTCCATATATTCATAGGGATATTATGATGATAAAATCAATATACCAGCGTTAAGTCCGTAACACTCATACAGTGTTACTAGCTAATTTACATGCGCATGCCATTTCTTGGTAAATAAGAGTAAATAATGAAAGAAAATAATTACAGTGTATAATAATTACCCAATAACATCACTGATCGTCCAAATCTCAAATAAACAAACGACTTAAAATCATAGACGAATGCTAATTCTTTCTTAACAATTATACCTGTTACGGACTAATGTGTTCACTCTAGCTCACAAGCATACTACCAATAAATAATACACAGACTTGCGCCGCACCTGCCTCAAACCCTTGAAGAGAAGGTGTAAAGACACAAACCAATAGTTTTCATTTGGATTTACAAGAAAAATGTGTATATACATGTTTAGCTAAGAGTTTACATGATTCCACCAACAAGGGGAACTTCAAGCTATAAAAGAGGTAATGTGAACCCTACGAGAAAACTAATACATGTACATAATAAAAAAAGAATGTGACTGAGCGTACATGTAGACGTTGTACGAAGAAATGAACACAAGAAATGTAATGAACACCATACATGACACACTGCGTAGACGGTACATCCAATGCATCGTTTTGCAACCCGTTATGATATTGTTGTAGCAAATCAGTAACGGCTAAAAGAGGACATAGTTAATCTATTTTTAACTGACACAAGAAGAAAATTAATTAGAGTGAAATAGAGCACAATATGATGATAGAAATTTATCATGATTATCAGGTGACTATACATTTTAAGCTTTAGGTATAAGCTAAAAAAAAATGTTTCTTGATAAATTGGTTTCATGGTAGTTGAATGTCTGTGGTTTTAAAAAGTGCCTTCTAGAAGAAGTTTCAATACGTAAACTCGGATGGTCATCTTCTATTTCATTCATAATTCTAATAGCATATAAATGCACACGATAAACACTTTGTACATAAACCTGTACTATGGAACATTATACGTATAACCATACAAGGGTTCATTTATTTCAGCCCTTGTACATATATAATGTTTTCGTTATTACACTTTGCCTTTACTTTGATATTATATCTGTCTGTATTCCGAGTAAGGGGGTCTACATTTTACATGCACTGTTTTTTAGTAGTCCCCTCCACATTTGTAATCATATCAAAAATGTCACGACATATATATATATATATATATATATATATATATATATATAAAAGATGACGAAGTAGGGTAGTAATGCATTTCAGTCCAACAGTGCTGTTTATTCAAACCAAATTTTCGACGCATACACACGTCTTCTTCAGGGTCGATATGAATTGTTCATGTCACCACCACCAACGATAACCGGTCCGGTTATGGGCTTGTAATCGTGATTGTATGTAATGGTGACTATCGCCGATCATCTTTCCCCGGAATTACGCCGTTGCTTTGGACTCACCTCAGTCTCCAATAGGGCCGAGTTGTCCCTGTGACCGAGTTAGCCTGGATCCTCCCGGAATGAAAGTCGGTACACCGAATTTTATTTTTGATCTCAAAATACTCCAGAACAACTCATCATCCCGGCAAATCGCGTCAACCAGGTAAGTTTCTTGGTAGACTCTTTCGATATATTGCAAGCAAATATGAAATGGTGCAAGACGGGTTCTCAAACCCTCACCAGAACTATGTTTTCACTTTAACTTGTTTCTCTCTGCGTGTTCACTTGGAGATGGATATTTTTTTTATGTTTACATTTCCAATGCGTTTGTTGAGATTTGTCAAACTCAAGAGTAATGGTAAAAGAATACAGTGATATTTCTTTGTTATTTACGCCCTTTTGCGATTAAAGTTTTTAGGAGCTGCAATAGCTTTAAACATTTTAAAAAGGTTGAGGCCTGAGGGAAGCGAAATTTCAGTCAATGCTTAGCAATCTCTACACTGACGGTCTTTCCAGTCTATCATTGATTTTTCAACACTTTTTAAATAAACACAACATTGATTTTGGAGTTGGTGTATTCTCTCGGTGGCTAGCTTTTATGTGAATAGAATATCCATCACACCTTCTTCCTTTTATCCAGTCCACTCCTGTAGGACCTGATCTGATATGATTAGAGTAATTTTGTGCAGAAATGGAATACTTGTAATTTTCACAAATTTTGACCATGGAAAGAAACAAATTAATGGAAATGACAAAAACACACAACAGACAAGAAAATTTCGAAATAAAATATTCGTTAATATAGGTAAATCTTCAGTTTCGCACAGTATGATGTTGAGACGTTGGATGACTTTATGACGTCATACGAATGGATGATGTCACACCACATGGTTCCTAGTCGCCGCCTCCTTGGACCGGGAGACTGCTGTGAATCTTTCGGGAGGATACTTGGGCAAGAAGTATATCCTCTTCACAATCCCCTGGTTGATTGTCTGCGTCGTCTGGTAGGTGATAACCGTTCCTTTCTCCTGGCGCACGCAACCTCGCTGTCTTTGGACACGCCCACTCACCTTAAGTTACGTAACCAGAAATGGAATTTTGTGTGTTATACTTTGTGCGAGACATTGCTTCATGCTAATGACTGATCCAAGATAGGCAAATTATTACGTTGCAATCCACAAACTCACAGATGGGAAAGTGCCGTGGATGAGGAACATAAGATAACAATCAACATTAGCGGCGCTCCGATGGCCTGAGGCCGCTAAAATTTGACGGCGGGCCACTAAAAGTTGACGGCGGGCCACCAAATTTTCGATTCTTTTTTTCTTTTGGTTATCCCAATCAGGTAACTGCATGATTTGATATTAGATATTTAAGTTACCCGCTAGCTGGGCCATCAGAGAAGAAAAAAAAAATTTAGAGTGGGGCCTTGCATAGAGTATCCTCACATGCCAAGTTGAAAATTGACGACAAATATTCATTGAGCATGACCACAAGAAAGGGGCTACTCTGATGATAATTAGTGATTTGGGGGCAGAAATTTTGAGCAATTTGACAATGCCTACTTTTTGCCAACTTATCGCGGATTGTTAGACGAGACTGATGTTTATTCACTATTTTGTAAATGTTTAACTTTATTCAAACCTCATCTCTCTGACAGTCTAACCTTGGTCATTATTGTGCTAAGGTCGTACAGGTGTGCCCCAGCGAGAAGTTCCTCACACAACGCCTGAATGAACCAAGATCCGTTGACGTTATCCCTCAGTGCAACATAGCCTTATAGACGGATCAGGAGACAGGTATAAGAAAATAATTTCTATATTAGAACGTCGGAAGTTTTTGTGTTCAATGATTATAATATATATAGGATTAAATGAACAATTCAAATTTGTTTGGAATAGTCAATGTCAAGTTTGTGCTTCCCTTTCCTTCAATTCAATTTGAATTCCCCCTCAAGTCTTCTTCACCAATGAGATGTGTCGCAATGCTCATAACCTCATGCATAACTAAGAACCACACAATCAATTACGTTGACGAGTTTAGAGTTCTTGTCAAAGTGGCGTACATCAAAGTAGGAAAATGAACTTGTTGTTCCTACCATTGACAGATTGATATTAGTGTCTGATCACGATCATCATTGTATTTACCGTACGATCGAAGAGTCGCTTCCCACTGGTCATGTCATATAAGCTGATCTAGATGGGTGCAAAGTGGCAGGCGGAACGATTCCACCCCACGTAGTTTCAACTAATCAACGACCAGACATAGTAGTCTTACTGGAAAGAGTAAAGCAAATCCTAATTGTTGAATTGACAGTACCATTCGAACCTAACACTGAGGCCGCTCATGAAAGAAAAGTAGAGAAATACAAAGTATTGTTGAATGAACTAAAACGCAGGGGCTATAAGCCTTCCTTTCTTGCCATCGAGATCGGAGCAAGGTAACTATACACAGCCCAGTCGCTGTACGGTTCGCACAGCGTATTAACAGAATAACAGCGTCTGGTCGAGCTAGGAGCAAGGGGACAGATAACACTTGAAAACAAACGACTGAAAAGCCTACTCAAAACATATATATCCAAACAAAGTCCCACTACATGTATATCAAGAAATTAGCAGATATGCAATAGTTTCATCATTCACCATAGTCTATGCAAGAAAAGAAAAGAACTGGGGGGGGGGACGTTAATCACTTAGAAATGTAATATGTAAGTATGAAAGGCACTTAGTAATATGTACACTGTAGTAATTATGTAGAATTATTACATTAATTGGATAAATTTAATGATTTACTAGAATGACATTTGGCACTTATCCAAAAAGTGCATGAATTAGTAAAATTGGATTGACACGCGAACACTTGGAAATGAATATATCGCGGACATAATGATGATTTATTCAAAATTCATTTGATCAGTAAGAAAATGAGATGGAGCACCCTGGACAAAATAACGAAATGAGTCATTGGTTATTGGCACTTAAACACTCAAAATTATGTAATACGTATCCAGGAAAATATAAAAATAGTACAGGTGACTAACACTTCAGCTATCAGGAATATAATACAGTGTAAGTGTACTGTGTGGGAAAATGTACGGTGATTAATCGATTTTGTGTAATTGTTGTCAACCTCACAAATCTGTTGAAAATATAGCTATATTGTTATTTATTCACTGCACTTATTTGTAAGTTTGTCACTACCTGCCATGCGTCCAGAATAGGACCATGGACCTGGAATATATGTCAACATGTCCTTTGTTTTTACTTATCAATAAAGACATGATTACAACAGATGTACTAACATAATGTGGATATAATCTGTACCTTAATCGTGTCTATTCCTTTACCTTCGCAAGTCGCATGAGCAATGAACATGTGCGCATTGTCGGGAACATTGTCGAACTCGACAGGTTGGGAAATCTCCGCCTGATTACGACTGGATCCCTTGCGTGATTCACCTCCGATGTCAACTAAGTTAAACGACTCAGCACCTCTGGTACACCTGTCAGGCTCTGATACCGGCGGTACTGTTTTGTCTGTTGCACTTGTCGTCAGTTTATCTGAAGAAAAGGCAAATCATGCAGGTTTCTGTCAGCTCGCTTTTGGTGGCTTCAAATCACCTATTCTCACATTGCACGATTATGAAAGAAGCAATGAGATTAAAACGAATATCGTTGTTATTCCTCTGACAGCCTGGTTGGTGGATTGAAAAAAAAAAAAAAAAATACGCAGATGTTTTAACGAATACGGCGATCAGAGTAGACGTAATGAAATTAGATATAGGAAAGTTGTTTTTTTTTTTTTTCATTTTACCTTCAGAGCAGTCTATGCTCACAACCTCTGGATATATGTATCTTCTGAAATTCTGGAAGTAGAATATTCCATATTCAACTTCACTTTTGATATATTTAATAAAATCAATCAAATATGACAATGAAATTGAAGTACACTCGGATCACTCCGTCGCATCTTAGCGGTTGCTTCCTACCGATGCCACCATTTTGTGACTACATGAACAGCTTAAAAAAATTATTCTAAATTTCTGCCCGAATTTATTGAAACTATCAACACTTCGATGCATTCAACTTAACTTATCCAATTCAACTTGAACAAGGACGTTCATCAAAAAGTTTTTTGTTTACTATATAGTGCGTCCCAGAATAAACGAAACAGAGATTCACTGCAAGTTCTGCTATCATAATCATAGAATTGCCTAATGAGAGATGTACACGAATGAAACGTTTCTCTTATTTCATGGGATAGACAATTCAGTGTTCATAAGTCTGCATGATGGAATTAGAACAATGGACAGTGGCGCTACCAAATTTTCATTTGCACGCGCATGTTTAATGTATATTTCTGGTTTATGCTTCCATTATATAATCACTGCATCCGTACCTGTATTATCATTTCCAACTCATTATGAAGTTGATTATAGATAATGTGCACGCATATACTTGTGTATCTATATCCCATATTTCCACTCAATTCTTATTCTTTGGATTCATTTTTTCACTTTTTCTTTTTCTTTTTCTTCTCTTTTATTTCTTTTTCCCTTTGTACCTTGATATTTTAGCTTTCATAAGTTTCGTCATTATTACTTTGTGTCCTATCTCCATTGATTGCATAGTAAATTTACACCGGTATTTTTTCATGGAACCTGCGTTCACAAGCTTTGCTTTTGCGGTTCCATCATATTTCACAAGTTATAGAGAATTGTCTTATGTACATTATGTATGCTGACACACTTTCTGTTCATGACCCGACTTATAAATATTGTGTATTTTGCTTGGTTTGTATTCTTTTTTTGTTTTCTTTTTTTTTTTTTTGATGTATTTTGATGTCAAGTGAAATATGAAAATAAACGTGCTGGAACTGTTCACTGTGTCTCGAGTGCAAGACCAGTGCAGTTTCAGTTATTCAATTCAATTCAATTCATATTACGATTTTGAGTGAGTTTTTCGGGCTATTTCGGCAATTTGTTTTTTGCAGAAAGAAAATTATGGCCTCCATATCCATAATTTTCCTTTCATATGACATTTCATGAGTAAGAAAATAATCTAAGTATGCTCGAGAAAACTTGATTTGAAAATACGCTTCAATTTTTCCCAGATACGTAGATAGTTGAAGAAGGGGCCATTTAGCTTTGCCGTCTTGGCAGCTAACAATGACCTTTAGGCTTCGATGAATTTACACAAACATGTGGTGCTAAAGTGGAACGTACGAGATGGCTCGGGTATACATAGAGTCGAAAATTAAGCACACGATCATAAGCTTGCCTGACCATGACCATGCTGTAACCATACAGCAAATGATGTTCATTGTATTAACCGGAGTGGTCTCTTTCTGGAGCCTTCACCAAGTTGCGGCAGTCTTCAAAGAGCGATTTCCAAATCGCGACGTTCCCGTGAAGTCAACGCTTTGGAGAAACATTAGGAAGTATATATTATCAGCAAGAAAGAACAAGCCTCAATCTCAGGAAGGGTCGATCTGGTTGAAGAAGGACTGTCAGATGAGAAGAAAATGTGGCAGCAGTAAGGCGTGACATCGAAGAGATCCCCAAGTATCCAAGAGGAGGAATGGGCGGGCGATATTCCAGTCCATCGCTTTGTTCGGCAAGAGATGAGATGATATCCTAACAGGATGCTGTGTCGGCATCAGTTCCGCTCTGGAGACACAGCGCGTCGATTGCCGTATTCCAGATGGCTTCTTGATCGTGGAGAACAATCTTGATGGAAATATCATGATTGGCGACGAGCATTCCATTTTCATGGACAGCCGTGTCTTCAGTCACAACGTCCGCCATTACGCTCCCCGTCACAATTCTCCTGCATTCAAATGAAAGGAATGTAAGCCGAGAGAAAGTCTCTGCGGCAACGGAGCTCTGATAGGTCATTTTTTTTTTCCAACGGCAATCTTGGCAGAGAAGCCTACCTACACCTGGTCGACGAAGAGATAGTCACTCGTCTTGGAAGGGAGTATGAACGAGATGCATATGGAGCCTTTCGTCGCTTATGGTGGATCCAAGATGGGGCTCCCGCCCACCGTCAACTGATCATGCTGATCGTGAGGGACAGACTGCATCAGCTCTTCCAAGACAGGGTCGTCGCCATGAATAATCCCATTGAACGGCCTCCGCGAAGTCCCGACCTCACCCTTTGTGAGTTCTTTCCCTGGGACTTCCTCGCGGGTTTCCTTCACTTGTCTTCGTGATTTTGGGGATCTCATAGCACAGCCAGAATCGTCATAGCGGTGGACGCTCTCCGACAAGATAGAGGAATGGTTCACTGTGCAGTGAGAGCCATGCGGTCAGGGGCGCAGACATGTGTCGAAAGAGACGGCGGTCATGTTGAATGAAGTTGAACTCTCATTGACAATCGTAATAAGTTCATTTTGCATTATTATTGTGAAGTAATAAAAGTTCATAATCAAAGTCAACCCATTACAAAAGTTTTCATTTTTTCAGAGTCGTAACATTATTCATGCATGACTTTATTGAATGTGTTATGATTGGATAATAATAATAACAAACTGGCATTTGTATAGCGCATAGTCATTTGAAAACTGCTCTATGCGCTTTACATGAATTACATGGATTACTTCTAACTTGTAAAAAGTGTTGCTTGAAATATTGGATGAAGCAGGGGCGGCGGGAATGTTAGAAAGGGGTGGGTGGGGGGAGTGACCCCCATTTAAAATCCTTCCGAGCCAAACACGGACGTTATGTCCTGCACTTGTACCTTTGAATTACTAGAAGTGCAAGTATTTGTGATAAAAAGTGATGTACCCCTTTTCTGTTTCGCCCCCTAAAAAACAAAGCAAAAGCAAATTAGAATAAAAACTCACTCAGAGTGGGATTTTGCGACTTTGAAAGTTTTGAGAATGAAAATTTGAAAGCATCCATGTCCATTGTTCTAAATCAATCATGCGTCAAGTTTGAAGATTGAGTCGTGCAAATGCAAGAATGAAATGAAAGAAGAGAAACGTATCTTTCCATTTATGCACATCTCATAAAGCAAGTTTTTTTTTTTTTATTATGATAGCAGACATTCGCAAAGAATCTCGGTTTCATTTATTCTGGGGCGCAATACATGGTTGATTTTATGTGGCATTTTATGGGGTAATGTTTAATCTGAAACTTTAAAGGTGTGGTATCTTATGAATAACCCATTCGATTTCCTCAAACAATGAGTTAAGACAAAATAGAAGAGTCTATATGTTGACCAAATAGATAGCTCAAATCAAACATTGAAAACACAAGTTGCAATTACCTCCTCTGCAAGCCTGGAAGAAAAATATTTTGGGTTTTCCTCTTAAATGGGGACAGTTCCGCCCGGAAAAGATATCCTTTATTTCCTCCACACTGATGATGTTCCCGTCCTTCCCACAAATCCCTTCGCGGTCTCCGTGGCTCATGAACACGAGAACGGCCGAGGTGTGAAATGGCCGAATCTTTGTCTTCAGTGAGGCGAGTGCGTCCCTGATTTCCTATGACATGATATGATATGATATGATATGATATGATATGATATGATATGATATGATGTGATATGATACGATATGATATGATTTATGATATGATATATTAGTTTTATCCCTGAGGCAGTAAATACAACTTTAGTCGTGAACAAAATTAATTCAGGTGTTTGTGTTGTTGTTGTTGTAATCATTTTTACAATCCATTAATCAGTTATATTTTGCACCTCGAATTGTAACATAATCGTTTGTACAGTGTTTCCGTCATTTCGATACATATCGATAGACAATTTCACAAATACATATATTTATTTTGTACAATGTTGTATTTCTGTTTTAATTGTAAAATGAACAATTTCAGCTAATGAGCTGCATGTTCTTTTTTATTGTCAATAAACCTTCATTGAATTGAATTGAATTGAATAATCTATTAAGCACGCATATTGCTTTCAGTATAATAACATTGTACTGCTTGAGTACGTGACTGTCTCTGATCCTTTTTCCACATTCTAACTGGAAAAAACATGATAGGAACAGAACATAGGCAACAGGACATTGATATCGCACGTCAATGTATATCACTATTCAGAATACCATTACGACTGAATCTGAAATAGTTGTGTGATAGTAGTGATGTTTTATCCTTTTAAATTATAGGAAATTCTGACTGACATTTTTGATCCATTAGTTTTCTGCAGAAAACGGATCTTTTTCAATCTTGACAGACTTACGTGTGCAGTGAGGTCCTGAACGACTACGATCTTGTAGCCGATTTCTCGCAAGACGTGAGTTACATTTATTACGTCAACTTCTGATCCCTTCCTCTTTCGTCGGTCCACGAAGTTGTTGTTGTTCAAAATAAATGCAATACCTTTGTCCCTCAGATTCATTGAGTAATTCTGCAAAAAAAAAAAAAATATATATATATATATATATATATATAGCATTTGATTAATTTCATATGAACGAAAGCGATGTCAACAGAAAAGATGTTCAATTCAGTCTGGCATTATGTTTTCATATTCTATCTACGATGTTGAAATAATTCAGTGACAACTTTTTTTATACAGTTGTCTCTCGCATGATACACTCTTGTGCCATAAGTCTTGCAAAATTGTGAAATCCGTAGAATCTTTAAAAATAAATGTATTTTCTTTTTGTTGTTGCAGTGTTCTGTTTTAATTCATTAAACAGCGATCGATTTTCCGGCATAAAAAAGATGTGAATATTGTTAACTTTCTCATTCAAGACAACTGATCAACTCCTTCATGCATGGTATTATTAGACAGTCGAGTTTATCATCAACGAGGAACACCGATAAACGGTGCCTCAAGGGAGGAGAGGGTTTTAATGGCTCAGACAGCTGAACGCTTTCGGGTATGCCGTCAAACGGTATACAATGCACTCTCGCTATAACGAACACGGTTATAACGAAATCCCAGTTACAACATCATCCGTTTTACTTCTTTTTAATTGTTTATATGTTCGGGTTTAACGAAATTTCGATGTAACGAAAGAAAACTGCCGGTCCGAAGGACTTCGTTAACGGGAGTACCTGGCAGAGGTAGAAAGACCACACTTCGGGAAGATTGCCTCATGCGTCAGGCTCGTTTGATCCGATTCGAATCTCTATAAACTTTTGCAGCTGACCGAAGCGACAAGATTGGCAGGAGACTGTCAAAGAGGACGATACACAGACGCCTGTGCTCCAACAGTCACCATGTCCGTAATTCTATGAGGCAGAGTCTCATATCTCGTGCCAATCGCCATAGACTCATCAGGAAGACCACCAGAGTGAGGGATTGGACAAGGGAGGAAAATTGGATTCATTTCATCCTTTTCCGACGAGAATAGGGTTTGCCTTTCTAACGACGGTCCAAAAGTGAGAGTCTGGCGTGAACCAAACACCTCATACAACCCGATGAACCTAACCGTCACTCACTCCCTCACGGGAATGCAGTTTCAGTTATGGTCTGGGGATGCGTCGGTATCTATGGAGTCAGTGGTCTTGTTTTCGTGGACGGGAACATGGAAGACTCATGGATAGCGCCAAATATTGGAAACGTGTGGACTCACACTTGTCTTCATCCATTGGTAACCTCTGTGGCGACGCGCAACACCGGTTCATTTTCTAGGATCTTAACCAGTCAGACCGCAACACCCTGAAAAGCCTTCGCATTTATCGTACGCGTATGCATGGACCTCGCGGACATGAATACGTAATAAGCTGGGAGACCACATTTTCAGAGTCCCTGTAAATCTAAACGACATTAGCAATCTACATGATTTATACATCGATGAAAAGCTGAAGAGTTGTACTTTTATGAAATTTGACCATTTGAAAGGTTGTGACATATACAATATACTGAAGAAGGAAATTATAAAACATAAAATTAGCATATTTTTCATTTTTCTCTTGGGGTACACGAGACCAATGAAATAAACGTGGACCAAAATGGGAGAGGTATAAAATGAAAGAGGAAATATCATTCTGTGAAAACATAATGACTTCATGTGAACTGATTCTTTGAACGGGTCAGGTTGTCGAATAAATCATTGCGTTGTACAATTAATTTTTGACGAGATTTCAGTTTTGACGAGTTTTCAGTTGCGTACCAGGGGGGCATTTCATGAAGCATTTTGTCTGACAAAGTTGTCCGACAAATTTGCTCTCAGCCAATCAGATGCAAGGATTTCAGAAGCTTGTAACAGTTTGTCAGAAAAATATCCGACCAAACTGCTTCATGAAATGCCCTCCTGATTGATTAACCTCTGAGTGGACAGCTGAACGAACTTTCGCGGAACGACAGTAAACGTGTACTATACATACAGTAATAATCTATGTGTAGATGACAGTGTAGGACCCTATGTGTGTGTGTGTGTGAGTATGTGCGCGCGCGAGCACGATGTATGTATACGCGCTCGGGCTCAGGCAACTCCACGTAAACAACAAGAACAACAGTCCACTCTGGTCGACAGCTCAACTTTGGCTTGGATTTTGTTTACTCAACTAGATACAGTAACTGTTGCAACAATGAATAGCATATTAATCAAATATAAAAGATCTAACACTTACTTTGCACACATGAGTTCTTTGGGGCTCTCTATTTTGCATTACAATAATTATTCCATATTAATCAACTGTACAAATCGCTGAGTAATTTATCTGATACCCTGGGAGCGCATGATCATTCATGTATCTCAAATTGCCACATCATGATTTTTACTCGACGAGACTTTCAATTTTTATAGTTTTCTAAACGAGGGACCAATGCAGTTCTTACTGTGCTATTATAACAAGTATTTCTAGAAGGTTGGATATCAGTAATGAGGTGATTCAACGTTTGAACGGGTCGGGTGAACAATAAATGGAAAGCCTTGTCATACTTTGTCTCAGGCTCGTTTTGAAATATCGATATAATGCAGAGATAAGAATAATGGTATCATAAGGTCATTTTATATAATGTAAACATTAAAAGGTGTGATTTATTTCAAATATTCACAAACCATGTCAATTAGTCACGGATAGTAGATTTCATGTCGTCAATAAGTGAATCTCGTCGACCATGTGTATGAATATCTCGCAAAATCTCGGGTGCTGAGAAAGACATGCGCAAAAACCTACGCGTACGATAAATTTTTGACTTCGGACTGTAACGCACTGGCGTGCTGAGCTGTCCAGATGGACCAATAGCATGACGCCAATGAGCAACCCGATAGAAAATCCGTGGGGTGACATGAGAGCCCTCACCTAGGACCAGGGGGATGTTTCATAAAGCTGTTCGTAAAGTTACGAACAACTTACGAGAGACTGGTGATCAGTACTTGTGCTGAATTATGGAAATTCTGATAAGCATAGCACATCAGAACTGATCACCAGTCGCTCGTAAGTCGTTCGTAACTTTACGAACAGCTTTATGAAACAGGGCCCAGGGAGTGTTCTTTGATCCGCTCTATCTTCAGGGCGTGAGGGCAGCATCACGCAAGAAAGGCCCCATGGTCTCTACGCGATTCTGCCAAAGAGGATGCGCGTCATGTTCAGAAGGCGCGGGTACCTAAACAACATACATTGTACTACGCCTTCATGAACATCGCATCATGAATGACTCTTGACATGTTGATTGAATGTGCCTATTATGGTAAGATTATAAATCATGTACGGCATATTCATTATAACAGGATTTATATTCTTGTTTTAAATCGCCTCCAGTGTAATGCATGTGGCTACATGTTGCAATACTTTTGGCAGGGGAGATATAATATATATGCGTATGCTGTACACAGGAGTGTGTGTATGTGTGCGCGCGCGCATTTTATTATGAAGTACGCTCAGAATGCAGACATTATTTTAAAGCAGCAAATGCTCCTGTAGAAGCGCATTTTCTAACTTTGATCAAGTATAGAAGGTGTCCAACACATCGACACTGTGCATAGAAACCGACCACCTTCTATTTATGGCATTGCACGTACAGAACGAAAATGTACGCATGGTGTTCGATTCTTCACTGGGCTACGCTACCGAGTGAAATGAGGCGAAAACAAGTAAGTATTCGCTCTAAGTTACCTAAATTTAGCAAAATCGAATTACCTATCTCGTGTCCATAACTACTGTACATTTGCTGATTCGTTGTTAGATCTAGATGTAGGGTATAAATTTGACGATAAAAGAATAAATTTTATAAATTTTATGTAATAAATATGACGATGGTGCACATACATGACGTAATCATTTTGTCGCCCGCTACGACCGTACAGTCGAACAAATTTCAGACTAAACGAACTTGTAATGAAACTTATTTTCGATTTTTAAACAATACAATTACCAACTCGTTTGATTTATCTCAATTATGATGACAAGATTCCAATGAAATTCAATTTAAATTCATCAAACAGTCCTTCTAAAATAATATCGAAGGATTCAAATATATTCAAATATTATTGGGGAAAAAATAACTGTTAGAAAAAAGAAACAACACCTTGTTGGAAAAACACATTTACGTGCGCTTTATACGTATTGTCAATAGAGGGCGGGGAGGTCGGTTTCAATGTACAGGGCAACTGAGTGCGGAAAAAATAACACACCACGAGTTCGAAGCCGCCATCTAGAGCGCGTACCTCAGATAACATTTTCAGCGTGCGCTTTTGAATCCGGAGTATTTCCTCCACATGTGAGTAAAATTTCAGGCAAATTGTTAAAAAAAACACGTTACGGTGTCGATGTGTTGGACACCCAACCATACCAGAGATAAGGTCTATACGTATCAAATCACTGTTCTTACCTCTTTTGGATCTAGCTGTTCTTCAGTGGGCTGTGCAGGAGTCATCTTCTGCGTGAGGCAGCCGTCAGTATCGGGAAAAATGTCTGAAAATGACAGCAGCAGTGGTTGTAAAAAGTAGGTGATGTTCTGAGATATCGTAGACAGGAAAGCACTTACCCGTGCAACTATTAAGGTTTAACAATTATTCTCTGACTCATCCAACTAAAGATACACCTCTCTGTGCTCTCTCTTTTCAACCTTCTATAAAATGTTACCCCCCCCCCCTTACTGAGATGCTGGGATGTTCTTAAACAATCTAAACATTTCAAATACTGCTGACTGAAATAACGTCATACATACTCATACCACTGACTTTAAATACTATATACATTCACACGGTGAATGTTTATGTTCTCGAAGGACTCTCAGGCAACCTGTCGGTAATCTGTCAGTAAAGCTATTATGCTGTAAATACATAAAGGTTGAAAACACGAAACGATTAAGGGTGTTCGAATACATTTGAGTGTAAAAGTAGGCCCCTAGTTAAAGTGAAAACTAAGTTCTGGTAAGGGCTTGAGAACCCGTCTGGCACCATTTCATATTTGCTTGCAATATATCGAAAGAGTCTACAAAGAAACTTACCTGGCTGACGCGGTTTGCCGGAATGATGAGTCGTTTTGGAGTATTTTGAGAAAAATAATAAAAGTCGGTAAACCGACTTTTATTCCAGAAGGCTCCAGACTAACTCGGTCTCAGGGAAAACTCGACCCTATTTCAGACAATTTACACACAGTTCGTGATCGCCATGTTCATCAGTAGCCTACTCTATAATACTACGGGCACAGGCCAAACGAGGCCTTACTGAGCAGACAGGAAAGTGCGTGCTAATCCTGTACAAAACAAATGGACAGCGCGCGGTCCTCAAGCCTACTAGCAAAGACGCTTTATAATACGCACATCACCTCAGTTGCTGAGACGCGCGGTCTTTGAAGTTTTTGTTGTTGTTCATCAATTGTCTTTGATTGTTTTTAGAGGTGCTTGAGAGGCGCACACTAATTTTGCATGCGCGCCAAAGAGGTTTTTGATGCGCGTGTTGTAACAACTCGGACCATTACTGCGAGTAGCCAGAACGCTACAATGTAGTTTATACAGGCCGCTCCCGTGTGCATGGTACTGTACAATCCAGAGGGAAAACCAGTAGCAGTACAACTCATCCTGCCGTCAAGCAAAGCGAGGCCGAGTTATTCCCGAGTCCGAGTCTAGCCTGACCCCGTTCGGGTAAGTTCCGAGACTGAATGTTTTTGGTTAATATATCCCATTTTCGTCCTTACCCATCGAATATCTTGTTATTACAGCGTTATTCCGCACATTTCCTAGGCATACGTTCACATTTTGGAGCAAAATTTGACAACTTTTGCAGGCATACCAGAACTTTGTTTGGGCTTTAAAGTTATCATTATATCATCATAGTCGAGGAATTGAGGATGAAGAGAGCCAGGGATACCTAAAGCAAATGAGGTGCATGAGAGATGCATTGTTTGTATGCTTTTTATTGTTCCATATTCCGCATTTTTACGAGTATGTCATTAGCATTTCACGGAATTGCAATTGAAAATTGTCGAATTCAATAAACACGAGAATTATTGCATGTGACATACGAGGAATCTATGAAGAACAATTTAAGAAAAATAGCTTCAACTTTCCACCATTACCATTGTCACACTGGAAGCACTTTACGGGTGCAACTTTGCACCTTTCAGACCAGAAATGTGCAGAGTTGCACCTTTAAAGGTTTTACCATTGTTACACTGGTCTGAAAAGTGCAGAGTTGCACCCGTAAAGGTACTCCCAATGTGACGATGGTAAATGTGCAAAGTTTAAGGGTCTTATATGACATACAAATACATGTTGATTTATGTTGATTCATGATACCCTCAACATCATTTTTGTGGTAAAACGAATATCTAGAAACATTCCATATATTTTTTTATATTTTTTCTTCTATTTTTCTTCAGATTACATGGATACGCCAACAAAAACCCTTCTAAACCAAGATTCTGGTTGTGATCTCATCTGTCAATCATTGCTAGAGTACTGGATTAACAAAAAACATTGGACTGAACCCTCCCGAGACCGTGCATAACTTTTATGTTCCCTCGCCATGTCTTTTGTTAGTCACATCATGGTTTGGAAGGGTCTTTTGTGGGCGTATCCATGTAATCTGAAGAAAAATAGAAAAAAAAAATTACGAATATATGGAATGTTTCTAGACATTCGTTTCACTGCAAAAGTGATGTTGAGGGTATCATGAATCAACACAAATCGACATGCATTTGTATGTTATAAAACCTTTAATCTATTTTTCTTAGAGTAAAGGATCACCTTTAAAGCGCATATTCCCAGTGGGTAATTAAAAGTAAATTCTTGACATGAAAAGAATGACAAACTAGATTTGAATTTGTCAACACTGACAAATTAGGTGATCCGATCTATTCCAAGATGGCATCTGAGAAAAAGTTTGTTAATCTATGAAATGATTCATGCGACATGGTCTATACGTGTGCAAAATATGTCAAAGATATATAGGACAAGTGGTTACCAAGATACAGGACGAAGAAACATTTATGACCTTTGACACTAATGTACCTAAAAAAGACGGTGTCTGATGAATCAATTGTTATTTTATGAAATGATGTGCATGACATGAACTAAGCATGTGCAAAATGTGGAGTTGAAAGGGAGTGTTTTTCTTGAGCTATTGCAAAGAAAGTCACCGAAAGAAAGACATATCTCCCGACATTGAAGCTAAGCGTCAATTTCAACCAGGTCTTTGGACGTAATCCCGACATCCAATAAGAATATTTTACAAAATGATCCATCTATCGGGGTCCATGTGTGCGCAAAATATGACGGTGATACCATATACACTAATGAGATTACAGAATGAAGTACATTTGACCTTTGACCCCACTTTACACAGCCAAAATGGCATCTGAGCAAAAAGTTGTTATTTTTTGAAATGATTTTTGCAACATGTTCCTTACGTGTGCAAACTGTGGGAAATAAAGGACATGTATTTACAAAGATACAGGATTAAACACTTTTGACCTTTGACCCTAATTTACCTACCCAAGATGGTGTCGGAGGAAGAATTGTTATTTTATGAAATGATGTTCGTGCATGACATGAACTAAACATGTGCAAAATATGGGGTTGATAGCCATCGTTGATGTTGATCTATTGCACAGAAAGTGGAAGAAAGAAAGAAAAATAAATAAAAAGTTAAGGTATTGTATAGAAATTTGAAAGAGAAGCATAAAAAAATCAGAAAAAGATAAAATCAGGAAGGGAGAATAAGACTAAAGAAAAAGAAGAAAAAAGTGTTTAAAAAAAAGCAAAAAGCAGGGGTGAGGCTCGAACCCGGGACCTTTAGATTAAAAGTCCGATGCGCTATGCACTGACCTATTTCACCCCCCATAGGCTCTGTGTATTAAAGAGAGGCAGTCCTGAGATTTTCACTGTACTGATAATTAAGAAGAGTAAAAAATATAACCTTTCACCAGTTTATACGCGTTGAAATGAAAAACTGTATCCGTACGCGATTTTTGAAAAATAATTCCTGCAAGCGATCGTGTAAGAGCCTGCAAAAAGATGCTACGTCATTTATGCCCTACTCACCAAGTTGACAGCCGTGCCTCTAAAAACCAATTTAAGTGTTGAAATGATCAGTTGTAATTTTATAATAAAATGTGAAAGTATATGATTTTATTATTTTAAACAAAAAATATTGTTGGTATTTCGATATTTTGTAAGTACTCAGATATCGCATTTCCTCGAAAAAGTATGACGTCTGCCGGGCCGGGGTAACACAGGGGGCCGCAGGGATATGATTTCGCTCCACTTTGCCGAGCATGTCCAGTCGGCACTGGCAGCAGCTAGCTCGCAGTGGCAAAGTACAGCAGTCCAACCCTGGCTGCAGCCCCATCGTAAATGAAACATAGCTGGTCACTTTCCTTACCTCTCTAAGCTTCCTTTCCTCGGTTCTCTTCGAAGTCGATGTTCGAGGTGTTTGTTTTTTATAACTCATGTGAGCAAAGATGGTCGGGATTGCATCTGGCTTTAGGAGTTTTCTCGGTTTATAACCGAGGGCCACAGCCTGCCTGTCCACGTAAAAACATTGCTTCTCAAATTAATGGTCCACGAACAGGTAGGTCAAAACACGATATCGAGAATTCTTGTACGCCCTAAGTTTTTTATGTTCGGCTACGTTGTACCGAGATTTCTCAGCCATACAGCGCATCTTTCACGATACTTTTGTGGGTCTGGGACGGAAAAAACGATTTTCCTGGGCAATTTTCTGCACGATTCAAGCAAAACTACTGCTTGACACATCGGCATGATATAAGATAGCCCGACCAGACGACGCTGAATGCGGTCGCCCCAGGGCCTCTAGTGCCTACTAGTGTAGAACCGTTTCTACCTACAATCTGTAAGTATAGTAAGGGTACTAAATCTCGCGCAGGGACTTAATGGTCGCGCATAGCGAGAAGCATATCGAGCATTCTTGTACGCCCTATGTTTTTTCATGTTCGGCTACGTTGTACCGAGATTTCTCAGCCATACAGCGCATCTTTCACGATACTTTTGTGGGTCTGGGACGGAAAAAACGATTTCTGGGCAATTTTCTGCACGATTCAGGCAAAATTACTGCTTGACACATCGGCATGATATAAGATAACCCGACCAGACGACGCTGAATGCGGTCGCCCCTCTAGTGCCTACTAGTGTACCGTTTCTACCTACAATCTGTACGTATAGTAAGGGTACTAGATCTCGCGCAGGGACTTAATGGTCGCGCATAGCGAAACTGCGTATAGCAAGCGATATTACGCGTAGGACTAAGCGCAAAATTTGTCGATACGCCCATGGAATAAACATACCTGACAACCCTAAACATGAGAAGGAAGCAGGTTAGAAATCTTGATTTCGAACAAATTTTTCACTAAATTTCCAATTTTTTACCTTGTAATTTACCTACCTTAGCTTAAAATCTGTTTTAAGGGTGTTGTAGCCTAGACGTGTCGTCTCGCTTGTCTCGTTCGTAGCCGATAGAATTCGTAGTTTGTTCGATCGATCGTTTATAATATTCTACGAAAGCCGAAGCACGTTACAGCCGCAGAGGGGCAGACACTTTCACGCATGAAACTACATAGGGCAGCTGCACGACCTTTACATACCCCGAGAAATTGAACGCATAAAATTAAGTCCGACATACAAACGGCGACAGCGCACTACTCCGTCATCGTATCATCAGGAGATTCTGGGAGGTGATTTTTCTGCATTTTCGTGATATTTATTCAGAAATTCAGGTACGATTGTGGAATAATTTCTATTATAAGAGCATCACAAATTTTCGTGCGCGATATCTAGACCCCTCAACCATACTACTAGAGTTGTAAAGAGCTAAACTACATGCGCGGCGACAGGGCTGCAGCTGCGCTCTGATAGACTGGAAAAGTGCGAAAGGCAAACTGGGGATATCTACCGTATTATAGATCTAATAGTACCGTCCACACGTGTACTGTGCGAATATACAATACACAATACACACACACACACACACACACACAGAGTACGTAAAAACAATGTCAAATACTAGTAGCCATCGACTTCTTCATGCATCCGGGTAACTAGGGAGCGTACGGACACTGGCGTAGCCAGGGAGGGGCGATGGGGGCGGTCGCCCCCCCCCCCCCCCCCTAGGATTTGGACCGGGGATTTGGGAGGCGGAAAAAAAATGCGTGTATACTGTATGCATGCACATGAAGCGGGTCTCCCATGTTGCAACCTTTCATCAAATAAGATATTTTTCTGAATATTTCACTCAAAGTGTGCACCAGATCGTTGAATTTCAATTCAAAATATGCAAAATCTCTCGTGCTTGGGAGGGGGTATCCCCCTCCCAAACCCTCCCCCTCTGTGCCTCTTTCCCTAGCTTAGTACACTTTTTAGATTTACACACACAAACAAAATATGAATAATTCTGAGTGCACAAGACTTATCACTTATATTCCGAAAACTCAAGGTTCCCTCATGTATAAGGGGAATTTCCCCTTTTAATCGACCCTTTCCTCCCTCAGGCCCCCCCCCCCCCGCAATCAGTTTTGCTTCTTTTTTTTTTGTGATTTCCCAAATGTTGATTCCATCAAATATGCGTATACGAGATATCTCAATTTCAGGCAAAAGCTCCATCGGAAGGGAAGGGTGGAGATAACACTCGCCCACGCCTTCTCCCTGCTCGCTCGCCCGCCCCTCCCCTCCCCCCTTCCGCCATGCATAGAAGTAGACTGTGGCTATACCCAGATCGCTTTATTTCAATTCTAAAAACGCAAAAGCTCCGCGAGCGGGAGGGGGAATCCCCCTTCCCCTAAGCTCTACCTCACTAAACTTTATACATACACACAGATGGTGCACATTCGGAATAAGAGCTAAATTCCGTGATTTTAACACTTCGATGAAAAAGTATTGCACCAAAAATTTGCACCAGATCGCTGAATTTCAGGTCTGAAAACGCAAAATCACCTTCGTGTGGGAGGGGATATGCCCCTATCTACACCCTCGTGTGCATGCTTTTTCTGTTTGATTGCTGAACTGCGGACAGCGTTCATGATATTCAGTGTAAGAATTAATACAAGAAGATTATTTAAATGATATACCATATAGGCAAATTGTTCAATAATAATCTACACTAAAATATACTGCAACCTTAAACAAGTGAGACTGTTTCAACTCGTTAAAACACGCAAAAACATGCATCAAATTACACCATTTGCAACATCAAAATGCAAAAAGTTCTCACCGTGGGAGGGGGACACCCCCCCCCCCTCCCACACCCTCCCCTCCCCCCTCGCTCGCTCCGCTCGCTCGGGTTCAGTCGCGTTCATGATATTCAGTGAGAAGAATTAACACAGGAGGTGTATTTTAATTGTACCATTTTATATAGGAAAATTGTTCAATAATAATCTACACTAAAATATACTGCTACCTTAAACAAGTGGGACTGTTTCACGTCGATATAACGCGCAAAAACATGCATCAAATTGCACCATTTACAACATCAAAATGCAAAAATGTTCTTATCGTGGGAGGGGGGACACCCCCCTCCCACACCCTTCCCCCCCCCCCCCCCCCTCGCTCGCTCCGCTCGTTCGGGCTCGGTCGCTTCGCTCCCTCGCCGCTCGCAGACTAACCGCCCCCCCCCCCCCAAGATCAAATCCTGGCTACGCCGTTGTGTACGGATAACGAGCAGAACACGGCTGGGAAGAGTTGTGCCTCGGTGACGTCTGACTCTCCGCCAAGACCTGCACATTAGCATATTCACCATGCAGATTCACACTTTTTCATCAAAAATTTACGAGCTTATTTGGTGATTTGAAGGTTCGTTTTTTGTGAAAGTAGTTCATTGGAGGAACCAACAACAACATTTTTTTTTTAATTCGTGAGGACTGCCTCACTTTAAGCAAAATGACGCTACATCGAAGCCAAGTGCCAATTTTAACCAAGTTTTTCGGCGTAATTCCGACATCGTATGAAAAAATATAGAGTACCATTTCAATAGCCGAAAGTCTCAGCTACAACATATTAAAATCTGGGAGAAATTCATCAAAGGATAAGTGAGCTAGTGCTCGAAAAAGATAGTCATGTCAATTTTCATTTCCAGAAAAACTGCACTCCCATAGAGATAACACGTAAACTGGTCAAATTTGACAAGGTTACTTTCAATCCATTTTTACGGGATGACGTCATCCAATCAAAATTTTGATATACATTTATGAAAGAGCATTTAATAAGCTACAACATACTGAAATATGGGTGAAAATCGGCAAAG
The DNA here is from genome assembly GCF_964275005.1 of Diadema setosum. Classification (NCBI taxonomy): domain Eukaryota; kingdom Metazoa; phylum Echinodermata; class Echinoidea; order Diadematoida; family Diadematidae; genus Diadema; species Diadema setosum. Next base: position 14,086,314 of record NC_092706.1, read on the forward strand.
GATAAGTGAGACACGCTCGAATGAACTTGAAATTTGATGACGTCATTTTGAAAATTTACCTTTTTTATTTTATTAAGAAATTTGATATCTTTTAATCATTTTTCTAGCATTGCCAACCCATGAAATGACATTTACAACTCATCAGCTTTTAGAAAATGTAAAGAAAATGGGGGGTCACCGTCCATCCTGACGAGTAAAATCGGATTTAAAATTGGCGGTTTTTTGGCATAGGTGGACTGTACATCGCCATTGACGCGCGCGCGGAATTTCAACTTTGACGGGCCCGTACGACGTCATGAGTCGGATTGACTTGAAGCTTGGTAGAATTATTCCTTGACATTTCAGACATCCGATCCGTATGAAAAAAGGGAAACTTCTATTGCATACCAGCTGTGCGTGCGTATATGCGCGCGCGCGTACGCGTCCGTCCATTTTTTTCAATTCTTTAAAAAAAATGCTCCAAATGATCTGAAACGTGTGCAAAAAAAAAATGAGCTAGAATGGAGCATGTCAAACTTTCAACGTGCGCGTACGCGTACGTTTTAAGTGTAAAGATAAATCTTGAGAATATGAATAGAAAGAACTTGACTTGAATTATGTGAGACGTAAATTTCATTGAGAAATTCCATTCCATTAATGAGATATGAATGAAAATGTGATTTCATATAATGACATCATAGTGACGTCACGGTCGACTGATCACAATGATTTTATTAGATATGTCGTCTTTGGGACACGATACATATATGGTATAATTTTGAAATTGATAGGCAGAGGACTTTCTGAGCTAACCTCTACACAAAGTTTAGGGAGAAATAAAGAAAGAAGAAGAAAAAAAAAGAATCAGTACAGATACAGAAGGTGATCGGAGAGGAGCTCGGATCACCTAATTATGAAGTGAAAGGAAAAGTGCGTATAAGTCGAAGAATGTAACACACTGAGCTATATGCATATAAACATTTGATAAAGTAGCAATTGTTTGCAAGCAAATGTCTCAAGCACAGGCACAAGCTTGTCAAGCAAAAGATCAAGCTCAAGAAATTTCTTAAATCACATGCATAACATTTCGCTTGCGATTAAATGTTTTGCTTGCCCTGAAGGAGTGGAATATCTTCCCAATTTGTGCAAATTTGTGCGTAGGTTCTACAGTACGACAATTGAATGCTTAACATTCCATGTTTGAATTTGAGACCGCAGAAGAGGTTGTTGATTTTAACAATATTTTAAGCTGTATTTCAGATGAATTTTTGAAATTTTGTGCGGAACTTTCTGGTGATATGTTACGGAATAAATCTAATAGAAAAAATGCCAAAAATGTTGAAAAGGACAGCGAACTGCTGCTCACTCGTTTGTTGTGATTGCAGTATGATGCATACTTAAGCATAAATGCTATCTTTTGTCAAGGCCATTCATGAACATGGGTTTATGGGTACAAATAAGAGACTCTTGTTTATTCTCCTTCTCCAATACCTCCCTGCCCTGCATAAGCAACTGCTTGCAATTTCAACAAAAAAGAAGTCACACCTGTGCGAACATGAGAGCAAAGGCGGATTTGATATGATGTATTTGAAAGGGTATGTGTTAGGAGACAATTCCTGATAAAGCAGTAGAACTATGCCATCCTGACACATCCATTTGAATCATTATAACCTCAGTCGTTGTTTCCTTCAATGTCTCTGCTTGTTAGTAATTTGTTACATTGATAGCTGTTGCATCATGTGGCTTCTCCGTGTTTTCTTTAGCATGTTTAGAAATATTTTGTTTGATTTTTTTAAAGCATTTCCTATCAAACATATGGTCTAAATAGTGTGCGCCATATTTTCCCATATCTACTATTATCCTGGGACCTATGACTGAACAAGCTTGCTGAAGGTGATTGAACTATTTCAATGTCTATATGATTTAATTAACGCAAATTTAATGTAAAGACCAAGAAATTAAATGGGTTTAACCCGATTCCTTTCCAAACAGTGCATAAAGAATTTGCCACATAGAATATCTATTGTGCATTTTAAAACCACGAATGTGTCCCGGCATCACAAAAAACACCAAACAGTTATAAGACGTGGATTTCTAGTTAAGAGCAGACTATGGAAGAGCAAACTCAAATCCTTCAAATGGTGTTTAACTCCATGAAAATGGACTTTCCTAGCCTGTATGGATAATGGAAAGAACATGCACACTCTGGAAAAGCGTTCACAGAGAAAAGAGGCTTTGAAGTTTAGGGTCTATCATGTCTATCAAGCGCTTCATCTCACCAAGCTGTGCTCTGTCCATACAGTAAATGGGCCCCCCCCCCCCCAAAAAAAAAAAAAAAAAATGTAGAACTCTATAGCAGCCACAACAAACGGAATATTTGATTAAGCTGAAAATTTGCACTCTATTTGCACATTCTATTCATTACTTGGAAAGAGTTGAAAAGAAGTGTTTAAAAGCAACGTGAGAAAAAAAGGAGGCGCTTAAAGACATACCTAATCACACTATTCTAAAAATAAAAAAAAATGTTCTATATAAAAACGGCAAAACCCACAATTTACCATTGGTTTTATGATCCTAAAATGTCACAACAATGTTGAAGTAAAGTTGTTCTTTAGGAAAATGTAAAGTAATAAAACTTTAAAGACGTCAAAGGAACATGCAAATTTCAATTAAGATGGTGAAGCGAAATCAATTCCTCGGAATGACGTATATGGGACACAGAAAGCATGCTGCACACATAAAACGAACATTGCTGCTATCATTCAGGAGACATCATTCAAATGATTTTATATGGCTTTGCAATAATGATTCTGATAAGGGGTACTTTTCTTCCTGGCAATACTTTGCAATCTGTCCAGTCCTTTCGCTTTTTCTGTATCCAATCGAGCATGGTTGGGCATGTATAAATGATATGTAACCTTTTGTTATCATAACTTTTGTTGTGATATCAAATCATAATAGAACAAATACAGTGTACTCGTTATAACAGTGTACCTGTTACAACGAACACGGTTGTAACAAAATTATTGTTACAACGAAGTAAAAATTCAAGTCCCAAAATTATCATTCATAATCATGTCTTTATGTACTTTACTGTTCGGCTATACCGACATTTCTGTATAACGAAAGAAAACTGCCGGTCCCGAGAATTTCATTATAAGGGAATCGACTGTATAGCAAAAATCATAAAGCATGTTCAGTTACCGATTATGTGGCAAACGAGTTTGATGAGTATACTAACCAATGGCGTCTGATGAGAAGGACTGATTCAGAGTTTCATCCAGAGGTTCGTACCTCTTGAAATTGAAACAGAAAAGAAATATGTCACAACTTCGTATGCAGTAGCCTACCAGGGAATGAAAGTACATATAATCGAGCGTCTTGAGACAAAGGACTTTCAGAATTTGAGAATTTGATATGTAGGCCGAGTAACGTAATTAATTCGAAAATATATTCGTTCAACTTGTTAGAAACGGCAGTGGTTGTTTTTAGTTCACCTTCATAAAATTGCTTCGAAAATCGTAGTATGCAGTACTACCATGCTACGAGTATGTTAATTTGTGCCTGGTATGAACGACTACGACGTTTGTTTGGTGTGGGTTTTTTTTTTTTAGTGTCATTTCACCTAACAATATTGTCTTTGACATTTTCATTCCTGTCACTTTTACTTCTGACGTTTTGCTCTGCGCTGACTTGACTCGTCGTCATTCACTTTTACAAAGTTAAATACTAATTTTGGATTATTTAAAAGTTTGTCTCGGAACAAAGAGTACATTTTTACAAGCACAGCAGTGAAAATGTAATCAAAATCAGATAAGAATGAGGGATGTTATTGTATATTGTGCATTTCCGGTACTTTTCACGACACGCTTCTTGAGGAATCAATGTATGTAAACAGTGAGTTGATGCTGTCATCACCTCACAACTTGCCATACTGTCTGTGCATAAAATTTTACATTTCCAGTTCCTCTTTTTTTTTCGAACGCCCGTAGTCACGTAGTTACGTCCCTGTCACAAATCCTAGAGCATATGACTGATCACTATTTGCAAGTTATTAATAAGAGAGGAGTTAAACTATATGCTTTACACTTGCAATAGCTGAAAAAAGGTGTTTTTTTAAGAAGAAATTCATAGGAAATAATATCATATAAATTGACTGTTCTCCATCATTTAATGTTATTTTGATTAATTTCTGACATAAATCATGCAAGTTGTCTCTGCTTTGAATATAAGAATCTTTATTTTTACCAAATTTGAACATTGGAAAAAGGTCGATGCGGCTACGAAAAGTGCCAGATCTGCGACGTCACCAAATGTGTATGCAACCCAGTGGGATTTACGTATCTATAGGCAAACTGTGTCTGTGTGCACTTTTCAGGAAATTGGTGTGTAATTTGTTGTCAATCTAGAATAAATCGTTCGCCAAAACTATATATTCACGTCGTGAAATTGTTTGTTTGTTTGTTTGTTTGTGTTCATTGGAATCATCTTTTACACCCATAAATTTACAGAAAAACAAAGTTTTAAAAGCACAAAACCTATCGTCAGCTCAAGATTCACGATCGCCGTGATCAGCTGTTCCTTCGTACAGGCACAATTTGCTGTTATTATTGACACAACAAATCGATCATTGTGGGGGAATTGCGTATAGCTGAGGTAATCTTACATACTCATGAAGGATGATAATTAAGTCAAAGAGCTGTAATTGATTGGAAATCATTTTTACACCCATAAATTTACGGAAATACGACGTTTGAAAAGCACAAAACCTATCGTAATCAGCTCAAGATTCGCGATTGCCGTGATCAGGTGTACGCACAACAGTACCAGCAGAATCGGCAGTGAACTCCCGTGAAGAGGTATTCCTTGATGCCGTGATTTCAACTTGATTCTTCTTCGAAATGGCATGATGAAGGTTTGTTAGATAAAAAATTAATGTGACCTTCTTTTTATGCCTCCGCCACGAAGTGGTGCCGGAGGCATTATGTTTTCGGGTTGTCCGTCCGTCCGTCCGTCCGTCCGTCCGTCCGTCCGTCCTTCCGTCCGTCCGTCCGTCCTTCCGTCCGTCCGTAATGAATTTTGTGGACAAGGTAACTATCGAAACTTGTTGAGGTATCCTAATGAAACTTGGCATGTATGTGTATTAGGGGGTGAAGTTGTGCCTATCAACTTTTGGGTGCACATGCTCAAGGTCAAAGGTCAAAAGGTCAAGGTCAAATACATAAAATTTCACTATTTCCACCATATCTAATTGAATGCCTGAAGATATTTTCTTGAAACTTAGTGTATATATGTATTACCCAATTAAGATTCTCTGGTGAAAGTTTGGGTCAAAGGTCAAAGGTCAAAGGTCAAAAGGTCAGGGTCAAATACATAAAATTTCACTATTTCCACCATATCTATTGAATGCCTGAAGAGATTTTCTTGAAACTTAGTGTATACATGTATTACCCAATTACAATTCTCTGGTGAAAGTTTGGGTCATGAGGTCAAAGGTCAAAGGTCAAAAGGTCAAGTAAAAAACTTTTTTTCTGTGTACCTTGGAAAATTGTTCAAGGTATCTTCATGGAACATAGTATATACATGTACTGACTGGAAGTGAATGTAGGGTTCATGGGGTCAAAGGTCAGGGGTCAAAGGTCAAGTGCAAGACTTCAAAATTTTACTATTACCCTCATATTTATGCAATGCCAGCAGGGTTATTTTTTTACATTTGTTGTATGCGTGTGTAACCTAAAAGAAATTCTCTGGAAGGTTTTTTTCTTTTCTTTTTTTGCCTCAAAGGTCAAAAGGTCAAAGATCAAGTGAAAGTGCTGAACTAACTTTTTCCTCCATATCTCGGAAGTGGCTCAAGTTACCTTGAAACTTTGAGTACATATTATGCATGTTCTACCTGAAAGTAATTATCTTATGAATTTTAGGGTCAAGGGCCAGATAAAAATGGTAACAATTTACTATTCAATTCAGAAATTGCACTTTTTCTCCACACCTGTACCTTGAACATTACTCAATGCCTAAATGTATGAATGGGTCAAAGTCAAGTTAAAGTCCTTAAATCCCTAGATACATGCTCTCCTATTCATCTAATTAAACCTAGGTCAAGGAAGGTGAACATTCAACACATTTGTGACAAACTTGTCATTTCAATATTTTGCCAATTTTGTGAAAATATAATCACACAGTGTCCACATGTACTATCTAGACCTATTGGGAAAATCATGCATTATGGCGGAGGCATACCAGTCGCCAAAGCGACATTTCTAGTTCTCTTGTGTGTTGGTTTAGATTCTAATTTCTACCTCAACTTGTTAAAAAAAAAACCCAGTCTAACAAAGCGGGAAACTGCAACATTTCCGTGCTGAGCAGCAGTCACGATACACGTGTTGCATGCAAGCATGCACCGCTGCTGCAGCGATCCCCATAGTATAACACGTAGGTTGCTTGTAAACAAGGGGGTCCTCGGCGTAGTTGACCAATCGTGAACACGTATTTCGATCACGTGTCTTGGTAAGCAACAAGGCTGTTTACGCGTCTGGGAGACGATTTGCGTAAACTTACGCATGTTTCAGATGAATTTATGAATAAAAGTGAGTAGCATGACATCATGCCATGACCATATTTGGAATAGGCAGAGGTAGAGCTTTCTGTAGGTACCAAATGTGTCAGGGTTCAACGCAGAATATCTAAGACACGATCGCCAAAAGAACAGTCATTTTCGCCGTAAGCGAAGGCGATTTGGTCTTTAGACGTAAGATTTTTGGCTAACTTTTGAGATTGACATCCCACTTTTCTCTTCAAAATTCCACATTTTGTAGGTTGTATTTCGAAATGTTGTTGATATCAATCAGAAACTAGAAAATTTCCCGTACAACGTGATACCAAAATGTCAATTTGGTCCCTGAGGTAGGTCATTTTTTGACCTTTTTCGGGCTGTAGCGCGAAATCACATGTGCCGAGAAGTTTCGGGTTTTGTCAGAGCGTTTCTCATATAGCCGTACGGCAAATCAGCTCATACACATTTGGTGACGTCGCTCAAATCCAGTGTTTCTTGTAGCGAACGGAGCTACGTGGTCATGGAAATTGGGTGTTTTTTCAATCTCAAAAACAGTTTGGGGGTAAAGTTACATCGTCTAAAAGATATCCAGTTTTGTTAACTAGCTTCTTAGCTTTCCGTAGATATGAAACTTGTCATATTTCTAGATTCTCTATAAATTTCTGCTTTAAGTAGACAATCAACGCAAGATATGTGGTGATGATATCAGCAGCTCACTCCAATGGTATTGTCATAAACTGTTGCAAACAACATTCAAAAATTACTGAACCTTTCAAGCTTCATTACTTTGTTACATTAATTCGAATGTAAATTTTGCTCTTTATTTTGATCAAAATTGTCCCTGTTGCGCTTTTAATATATTATTCTTTCTTTTCAGATTAACTTTTAGCTGGTCTAAAATTCCCCTTTAAACTTCTTCCTTATTCATCCCCCCTCCACCAGTTTATGAACAGTGTAACATTAGACTCACGTTGCTCCGTCGACTAATGCATCTCCGAATAAAACACACGGCAGCAGGGACCAAGAATGAAAGCAACAGAAAGTAGAAGAATGATGTATGATTTGAATCTGTAATAAAAAGAATTAATATAGATGTAATATCAGTGTTTATATTTCATCAGTTTGTAACACTTTAACTGTTTCATACCTGGGTAGAAAAATATTTGGGACTTCAAAACATGAAAACATTAAAACAAGATCACGTTCTCAAAACTTATATGTTGTAATCTTTTTGAATGCCCATATAAAAAAGAAATAGCAATATAAGTTTTACCATGACCATTAAAAGTGTTTTAATCACCTGTGCGATCACCAGTAATAGATACTTTTGTGGTCGCTTTTGTTGTTGTCTCTCCTACGGAAGTCGCTGTAGAATTTACGTGACTGATAGTTCTGTCCGATATCATCATTTTCGTCACTGACGGTGTGGGCTGGTTCGATGATGTCATTGTCGCCATTGACCGTGTCGAGAGGTTCAGCTTCTCTGTCAGTCTTTTACTGGTAACGGTAGTCTCGGCTTAATTTGCACACACACACACACACACACACGCACACACGGGCGCGCAAAAGAAAGAGAGAACCATTACTTCCTTAACTAACGCATGCGTTTAAGAAGACATATGCTGGTAATATATATATATATAATATATGATATAAGTTATGAGATTGTAATTACTGAATAATTTTCTTCCAGAAATCTGGAAATCTTTATCTGTATTTGCTTTGAAAAAAAAATAGTCCTTGATCATATCCCAATATTTAGTTTATCCTTCACAATGCATCTCCTCTCATATTGACTCTGAATTGTTCTAAGGTGAAGTTTGAGAATACCTAATAATGACTAGCGGCTTGGTCGAGAACTAGAAAGCTCCTACCTTGGCAGGTGGGAAATGCATCTGACCAGGCTCCGTTCTCACAGCAGGTTAACTCCGCTTCTCCACCAAGATAGTGCTCCGGCATGCTGCACGAGAAAGTACACTTCCGGTCGCACCTAAGAATATCCCCAGGGGCACATGAGCTTGTCATCATGGCAGAGTATGGTAGAACTGTGCACGGTTTCACTGCAGTATAATTGTAAATGATTTTTTTTTTCTTTTCCGAAAGCAACTGGGGCATTCTTTGAGAGGTCGCACGTCTAAATTTCAAGTAATTTAGCTAACATTAGGGGAAAGTTGTAATGATTACTACATTGATTATTTTCCGTATGTTTCTGTCCAATGTTGAATTTAAGATCTATGAATATCCTATTGGCAGTTTTACGGTTTTCGCGTTGTCACTACAAATAATTCCTAGAGCAATTACAAGTAAAGTCAGCTTCTTAGCTACCCCGCCCCCGGGATGATGAATTGTTTTGGAGTATTTTGAGATCAAAAGTGTAGAATAGTAAAAGTCGGTATACCGACTTTCAATCCAGAAGGATTCAGGCTAACTCGAACTTGGGGACAACTCGGCCCTGTTTCAGACAATTACACGCAGTTCGTGATCGTCATATTCCACTTAGCCGAGTTGCAGTCTCGAGTTGTGCAGCGCTGCGCGAGTTTGAACTCGCGAGAACTCGCGTGAACTCGCGTGAAATTTGTCAATTTTTATGAGCTGCGCATGAGTGATCTATATAACGAGACAACATCGAGTTTACTACGATAGCTGTACGAGTGATCCGAGCGTGATACGAGTCACACCGATCTTGGTGTGAGTTGTAATGACCTGTGTACGGCTTAAATCGAGCTTTCATCGAGTTGTAAAGAGCTTGTTATGAGCTCGTTAGGGGTTTGCGCAATCCCTGCTGTTCGGTTTGGCCTCCAGTGGCGTCTTTTCTCCCATTTTCTTCTACTAGGACCTGGGACCCATTTCAAAAAAAAAATGTTGATATGATAACAATTCCTGCTGGAATGTCAATTGTCATGGCAACAACAAGAATCCACCTTTTTGATTGGTTGTTGGTATTGGAAGTTGCCATTCCAGCAAGAGTTGCTATCCTAACATCTTTTATGAAATGGGGCCCTGTTCTTGTGGGTCTTGTTTAGAGGCTTGATTTTCTTACTCCCTCTGTAGCTCATCACGGGTAATCTCTTCTGTTTCTACTGTCTCTTCCTGCTCTTCTACCTCTACTTCTACCATTGCTTGATTGATCTCCATTTCCTTCTCCAGTTTTTCTTGGATTTCTTGAGCCGCGAGGCACATTTTTTGTCTTAATGTTTACGTAGTTCTAGAAATGTAATGGCGATGACCTATTATGGTTTAATGAATGTCTCCTGTCTTGAAAACGCTGGAAAATGTGAATAATTCCATATTAATAGGTCAGTGAAATGTACTCTGAATAAGCTAATATAAAACTCGTTGTAAGTCGCAAAGCTCGATCTAAACTCGCGCCTTACTCGAGGGCAATTCCCCCTTACACATACTGGTAGTAAAGTCGTAGTGCTCGTATCGCACTCTTCAAAACTCGAGTAGAACTCGCGTATAATACTTGAAGGTGGCGAGTTACGAAGAGTTCATCGCGAGCTTCTTACGAGTATTGAGAGTTTGTTACGAGTAGTACGAGTATATTCGAGTTTAAAAGAGTTTCAGCACGAATTACTTCAAGTTAGGGAAAATTTTGAACATGTTCAAAAATTTTGGAACCACTCACGAGTTCACGGGGAGTTTTGCAGATGCACTACGAGTTACGCGAGTTGTCACGAGTTATCCCTAGTTACACGAAGAGCTTTACGCGAGTTATCGCGAGTGCCCCTTTGAGGCAACTTGCCACAACTCGCCAAAGCTCGGCACTGTAACTCGGCTAAGTGGGAACCCTGCTTTATACATAATATGTTGTATTTTGTTCTCATTTTGTTTGCGCGCCAGAGGTTCTTTGATGCGCGCGTTGTCCGCGAAGCGCTCCTATAGTACAACACTACTGTAGAAAGACAGCTCGGTCCCACTGTCAGAGCGAGGCCGAGTTGTCCACAAGTCCGAGTCAGCCTGACCCCGATCGGATAAGTTCTGAGACTGCGACCCCGGCGAACCTTTTTGGTTACTATTTCCCCTTTCGCGTTCTCCCTTGCTCGCGAAGATCTATATTGTTATATACACTTGTCATTCATCATTCATAACTTCGATTTGTTATCCCCTTTCTTTACACAAGTCGTTAGGCCTAATCACCTCCCTGATTTCACACAATGAAGAACGCACCGTTCATTGCTTTCTGCTTAATGAGGTAATCAACCATCGCCAACTCCAGTTCTGTCCACACTTCCTCCAGGGAGCTTTTGGTTTTAACAGCGACCTGTAAACGAGTTTTACGATCTGTTGCGAGCCCGTCATAAACCCATGGACGCGTTAGGCTGTGCACGCGCCCTCTTGCCTTAAGATCAAAGTAGCGACAGCATATAACTCCCTGTGTAAAAATAAGTGCACCATTCAATGTTGAGTCTGAAACAGTTATCTGCATATAAAACCTTTACATATCGCATGATTCACATATGTGACCGTGCATCACAAAACCAACAAAAAGGTCGCCAGACATGGATTTTTAGTTAAGAAAAGATTCTAAAAGAGTAGGCTCTGAGCTGTAAAATGATGTAAAACTCAATTCAAATGGACTTTCCTAACCTATCTAAATATTGGAAAGAAAGCACATACTCCGGAAAAGTGTGAATCGAGAAAAGAGGCTCTGAAGTACAGGGTACAAGCTGTTATGATCTTTGCCTAGCCGTGCTAGCTCTGCGAAGCCACTGGAGCAGCAACAATGAAGGGATTATGTGATTAAGTTGAAATTGAGCGTGCTTTATCAGCACATTCTGTCCATGCTTAATGCCAACTTCGAAAGCAGCAGCATCATCCTTTCTAAAGTTATTACAGTTGAAAGTGAAAAGTGTGTACAGGGTTTTCAAGAAATGAAAAGGGCACCCTTCAAGTCACACCTAATCACACTACTCTACAAAAAGGAAAGTGTTCAAGAAAACCTGCTAAATACACAGTTCATTCATGATCCTAAACCTTAGTATAATGTAGAAGAAGACTTGCTCTTTAAGAAAACAAACTCAAGATTGGCTAGGTTGACCCATTTCATCTATTTTTAATCCTGACACAAAATAAGTGCATGCAACTTTTTGTTCGATTTGTGATGCACGGTCACATATGGTTTCATATCATGAAAAATTTTGAAATAAGAATTTAAGTCGAGTTCTCTTTCAAAGTCTCGCAAATATGTAAAGCTTCAAAAATCGTATTGACTGGCTGCAAATAACAACCAAAATTAGACTCAACCAACCCAAAGAAATTTGAAAGCTTCCATACCTTTATGTAAATTCTCCTTTAAGACCTATCCATCTATCTAAAATATTTACCCTTATAGATGTTTAATCTATGCCATAACTTACCGGTTAAAGATAAATCACAGTGTCACGTTTCATGTAAGTGCTGCTTAACTTTTATATAAATTAAAGTCATACAAAGAAATAGAAATGCCATCAATCATGTCAATGGGACACAAGATTTTGAAAATCACGGAAACTCAAATTTCCTCATGTTCTATGTGGTTTGAGCAGAAAAAAATACAGCTAGCAAATCATTTCAGTCAACATCATACACACATCTCTACACATCGGTACAGAGGGCGTGTTTATATAATCAATATGAAAGATTAAAAAAAAAATAAGCATAATCTTAAGTTAGAAATCTTGGGCCCGTTTCATAAAACTTGTCATCAGTGCCAACTGCCACATTTCTATGACAAATTTGCTCTCAGCCAATCAGATGCAGGGATTTCGGTAGCTTGTCACATCTATGACAACTTGTCACTGATGACAAGTTTTATGAAACGGGCCCAAGGCCGTTGAATTTTGTTCACAAACAGCACACGCAATATTGGCACTTACACTTTTCTCATGAAGAAAGCTTGGCTGGTATAGGAACTCTGTAATGGATTCTGCATTTAAACGATATACAAATACGGCATACTACTATGTTTGATGGAAACCATCAGGTTTTTCATCCAGTCGCAAGAACCATTAAACATGAAGCATGATGTAGGCCCTATATACATTATAGGCCTATATCTTTCTTTATATACATCGTATTAGCATAAAAGATACATAGGTGACAAGAATTGCAACACCTGTGAGTTCTAGAGGTTCATACTTCCGTGTACAGCTATAATATGCATGTTTATTTACATGTTCGGGTATCTGTACACACACATGACTGTGTGCGTATGTGCGTGCGTTAACGCAGAGTAGGAAACAACCCCCCCCCCCAAAAAAAAAAAAAAAAAAAAAAGTAGCGGCGCACAAAGAGTCGGTTCGAAACAGCGAGCAACCAATAGGGCAACCATTATTATAGAGAAAGTCGATGGTCACGATTGCGATGGTGTACAAATATTGAGTAGTCACGAGTGCGAAATCTTGTTCCACTGCATGAGGAAAGACCATACACTATTTGTTTTATACAACACCTCGAACATCATCAGTTGTGATCCACACAGATTCTTGAATTTAGCACAGAAATGGTAAAAATTTTCCGTGAAAGACAAATGTAGCCGCATAGTCACTGTCACCGTACGTACGCGAAACGAAGTTGTTTACAAAAAATATGGAGCTTTAGATTTTGACGCGCGGACGCTAGAGACGACGCTTGCGCTGGACGTTCTCCTCTGGAACCCTGCGTCGTGCAGAAAAGTAACTTTAGATTATGCTGGGACGCAACGTATAAAAAATAAAATGGCGCCCCCATATGATCGGTGCATGATATACTTCTCTACGTTGCAAACTGTGCGGACGTAAAAATAGCCCAGTACGCGTAGTGAAAAACTCAGGCGACGCAAGCTAAAAATAGAGTGACTTGACGCGCGATTCTGCGCATGCTTAGAACATCTTTTCTTTCTCCGAATGTCCCCCCCCCCCCCCCCGTCGCGAAAATCTAAAGCTCCCTAATGAGTGACAAAGTACGCGCTTGTAGGGGCGCTTGGAATTGTTTAGTGTGCGCGGCAAATGTTTGTTTATTGTGACACCAGAGCTGTGCGATGGAACAAAAACTTCGAGTCAATCGTGAGTTTTAAAAGGGAAGGCTAGTAACTGATCAGTGGGAATCAGTGGAAATGCTGGGAGATGATTGTTCCAATCCCTATGGGATTCATTCAAGAGTACATTATATATTTATTGTTGTGTGAAAATTACTTGCTTCAGAATGGTCTCATATTCAAGTAATGTGCAGTTTAATGTTTCCAGGTTAGCATGCCACAGACCGTTCTGAAGCAAATAATTTTCACACAACGATAGATATATAATGTACTCTTAAATGAATCCCACAAGAATTGGAACAATCATCCCCCAGCATTCACACTGATTCCCACTGATTAGTTACTAGCCTTCCCCTTAAACACGGGAGTCAATGGAAATTGGTGACGTTCTTTTGCAAAGTTCTCTGATGTCAGTAGTCCAAAAGTCGGATTTCATTGCAGTAATCAACTTACGGAATTAAGAGGAACTCTCGTAGTGAAAGTGATAAGTACTCGACTACCACGGAGTTCAAATGACAAAAGTGTTTGGTTTCCAGTATTTCGCACCCTAACCTCAACGAAAAATAAACAAAAAATAATGTGTTCAGCGTCTTGCCTTTACTGAAACTAAAAAGGAAAAAGGCGGTCCCCTTTTTTTTCTAAAAATGGTAACTTAACATATTTTTCAAAACAAGCTGTCGAACTCTTCAGTATGTTTTAATATAGGCCCCACAAATGGAAAAGTTGATGGGAGAATCTGAAATATATAATGCGATCTTTCTAAATACATAAGGAGACCTTTTTCTGCCGAAGAAAAAAAAATTGCGGAAAAGATCGTATTTTGTATTTTCTAAGCAGTTTTTTTTTTCTTAATGAAAAAAAGAAGAAAAAAAGCAGACTGCCTCAAGAAAAAAAAAAGTTTTGTTTTTGTTTTTGAGGGGGGTTACTTCACCTTTATAGGGTCCTAGACGTACTAATATGATTATTCGCTGAATAATTATTATTCAGTCTCTTCATTGACAGTGATTGATTGATTGAATGATTGATTGATCACTCATGATTACAGCTGCGTCGGATGTGATAAATTGTCTTTGCGGGCACAGTCAGGACTTAATTCACGAACAAAAGGCAAAGATGAATTTTTTTTTATTGCTGCGTAACAGTCATCCTGTACTTCTTACGCAACTACCAGTCGTCCAAGTCCCCTTTCCATGGACACCCGACACTTTTCCCTCAACAGTGCAGGTCATAATAATGCACGCTATGGGTTAACGCTATGATAGCTGAAGTACCCACCTTCGTCAGTGCGGTAGCTAACCAACCCATCCGATGTTCTGTCTCCATTTACGCGTAGCAAGAAGGCTGTGAATAATGAATGCATAGCAAAACAAACGAAATGATAAAAGTACATTACTTAGTACAGTATACGGGCAACATATTGTAAGCCTGATATGTAATTTCATCTTATCCATTAGTTATTTCACTGTCACTTTTTTTCTAGTGTATATTTCACAGACATGGACAAAGATTAAATAAATATAACACCACATTACTGGTCGTGAGACTAAATCAAACTAATTTCACGGTTTAAAAATGCACTACCGTGGCTCAAAACATGCAGGGGAGAAATTCATAGAGAGAATCAAAATAACAAACTTGATAAAATTGCATAGGAAAATCTAGAATAATACATATTAAATGACCCCCCCCCCCCAAAAAAAAAAAAAAAGGCAGAACGAAGTCGACGGAAACGTTAACCTGGTTCTATGATTTACTGTGAAGACTATACTCCAATTGCTCTACAAGTTACATTACATACAGCAGAACGAAAATCACGAGCAATATTAATAGGGCAATATACGATGAAGAAGGAAATTGAGGCCAAAAGTTTGTCGGCTCCCTCCTTGTGGGGTCTGGTTACAGTCACCCGACAGGTCATGACAGCGTATGAAAAACGTAACAGCAGCTTCCTTTACCTAATCATCAGTTCATCACTGAAAATATGTGATGACTCAATTATGGTGATCGCAGTCTGATACCGTTCCATACCAACATGGAACACAAGCCCTCTTGAGAGCAACTTAAACGCTTATGAGACGGGAAGGTGCTGATATTTCGTACTGCAAATCAATATACGGACGGCTTCAAGAGGGCCAAGACCGAGGCAATACGTCATTGAACATCTTCAACGATCTCACAAGCCAAGAATGATCTTTCTCTCAGACACTAACATCACTGAAAACTTACGCCTGAAAATAACTGGTTACACTTTAACAGCATACACTTATCAGTGATATCCATGGAAGAGCAAACTATGTTTTCAAAATCTGTCGAGTAGAAAGCAATGCAGTGATACCGATTTCAGGGTCACCATGCTTGTAGAGCCTAGATACACGTCCAGTTATAAGTTACACAGCAAATAGTACAGATGGGTCGACACTTGAAGAATGAACATCAGCATGTGGCGTTGAACTCTCGTAAATTACAGCCAAAACAGATTGACACTTCCAGTCGGACAAACAGAATTCATCGTTCAGTCCTGCCTGGCCTGTGTGAACTCGTGTAATTCTTCATCTGACGGGAAAAGATGTCTTTTATCATCTCAATACCAAACTGAGCCATTGCCGACCAAAACAGCAAGAGATGGACGTGATTGTGAACAATTTCCACTGCTATTTGAGAAGGTATATATTAGGACGTGGCTTAAACGTCGCGCGGGGGTGCTGTTCGTTATTCCGAAGGTTCGATATGTCCGAAGGTTCGTTATTCCAAAGGTTCGTTAATCCGAAACACACAAATTCCCTATACCTAGAGGTTCGTTAATCCGAAAATGAAAAAGGGTTCGTTAATCCGAACATTTGTGGCGTTATTCCGAAGGTTCGTTATTCCGAAGATTTGTTAATCCGAAAATGAAATTCGGAAAAATGAACCTTCGGAATAACGAATCTTCGGACTGAAAGAGCCTTCGGAATAACTAACCTTCGGAATAACGAGCTGTAACCGTCGCGCGGCCCTACATGCATGGTGAGTGTGAAACCGGTGGGACTACTTGTATTGCTTTGTACTCGACGGATGCTAACAACATTGTTTGCTTTTCCATAGATATCGCTAGTAAGTGTATGCTCTTTATGAGGGCAGCAAGGATGAGCAATCCTTTAATCAAAAGTGCATCCTAACGTGGACGAGGAGAGTGATTCTCACTAAAGGGATTTCCTGCGAGCTGAATCTGGCAACAACGAAGCAGCAGAGGTCCCAAAGCTCACCGACTGTCGGGACAAGAAAGGCAGAGAATGCTGGCAGGAGACACTACAGCATACCGAATTTACATTTCCAAGGAGTGCGGCGAAGGGACAATGCAGCGTCTCGCAGTTCAGTGTTCCAGGTATTGTTGCTTTCCTGCCAGAGAGGGAAAAAAAATCCCACCGGATGAGCTGTCCCGAGCAGTGCGAAAAGTACAATGCTTCAAAAGTAAGAGACCGGACAACACGTGTTCTTAACACACTGGGACCAAGATGTCAGATTTAATGGTTTCAGAATTCCAATAATCTCAATAGCCTCTTTCGCAACAAAAGTCTTTAGGAACACTGAGGAATGCAACGGCCATCATCTCTGTTTCTGTGGTCAGAAAGCAGCTGTAGACCAAATTAGATCAGATGACAAAGGAGACTATCTCTCGCGAAAAATCCATCAAGAAGCTACATGACAATATGAACACATTGGATAAAATACTCCAGATGTAAAATGGAAATTATAAAAGTAAAGGAATAGCAGTATGTATGATAGAAATTACAGATGCATTACCTAATTCAGTATAGCGTTCAGGTAGTTTATGTGTGGGACTATACTGTTTCGTAAATTTGTTACCGTGCATCACAAAAGCAACAAGAAGTCGCACTCCCCGATTTTAAAGAGAGGACTCAAAATATGTGAAACGGATCAAACTAATTATTTATATTTCACAGAGAGCAATTTTTCTCCTATTTTTCCCCTATTACTCGAAAATCTGTCCTTATCTAAAAATCCATGTTGAAACATCAGTATGTCGTAACTTTTCACATTTCCGCATAGATTATTGTTCCACCAGCTGGGGTTCATGTTCCAAATCACATATTAAGAAATTACAAATAATGCAAAATAAATATATTCGTATGATTTTTAATATAAAGCAACATGAATCTGTATCACTGTATATTCCAACACTACATTGGCAAAATACCAGCATTGTCTCATGGTCTTTAAAATTTTGAACAGGTTTGCACCGCCTTACTTGAATCGCCTGATCACACAGCGACCCGTTTATTATGTAACACGGTATGCTACCAACAGTCCACTGTTTGTTCCTCAGGTTAACACTGAGTACAAAAAACGTAGCTTTTCTTATTATGGTCCAATGCTCTTTAATAAGTTACCCCTTCTCGTCCAGACGCTGAGTTCATTGCCTCTTTTCAAGAAACACTGCCGACCATGGCTACATACTATATGATCTTAGGTTGTGAAGCATGGTAGAAAATAATGTTTGTTTGTCTTTTGCTCATTTGATTATACATTGAGTTGAGTTGATATGTACCACATGTTATTGTAATACACTGGTACCCCTCTGTACCATTTGTGAATGTACTTGTAAATACTGTATATAATTCGTTTGTTTGTTTGTTTTTGTAAATGTAAATGTAAACTCAATTCAACTTCAATAAAAGCACTTAATTGCAAAAATGATCGTTGCGAGTTTTTTAAATAATCAGAAGAAAATAAGGAGGCTATAGATATTCTAGCATGTCAGGTTTGCCGAAACGTTAAAAAAAAAATCAATTAATTAATTAAAATGATGGCACTGGAATCACACAGACTAGCTAAGGTGATATTTCCAAACTAATTGATCTGTTTTTGACATAGTTGTTCACTTTGCATAATTACTTTGCTTGGAATAAGTTTAGAAAATTGACATCTCATTCTGTGCATAAAATCTTTCTTGAATTGTCATATTATTGTTTTGACCGGTGTCGCTGTTTCGCAAAGCAAAACAAAACAAAAAGCAACAAAAGGAATTTCGAAAATACATCTACTTTCTTTTCTATTCAATGTTGGTTAATGTTTACTCTTTCTGCTTGTTCCAGGGGTAACTATAAATGACATTTCGAACATTTAGTCAATTTCTTTTTTGAATTTATATCAAAGTAAATCGTAAGAGATCATCCACTTCGTAAACATGGTAGGTCCCGTGCCAGGTCTATGATGGATCTCGTAGGAAATAATTACACCTGAGGCAGATACGGCTTATATTTCACTTACCAAACATGGAGACGTAGAGTACCGTCGTTTGGAGTGACTTCATCTTTGTTATATTCAGTGTATAGCTCGTGCTTCCTTCATATATACCGTCACCAGTAGAGAAAAGAAAAAAATAAGTAATTCCACACATTTTACGATAAAGTCTTGCTCTTCCTCTCCATTTATTTTTCACGTAGGGGCCTATATATATTAAATAACACACATGTGATATCCTATACCCTCCACTCAACCGATTATTTCCCAGAAATTAAAAAAAAAAAAAAAATCCAAGCTAGATGTTCACTCAGGCAGATATTCAAATTTCCTTGCCGAACATTATTAAGCAGTGCAATTCACTTCATTCCTGTAAGCCATTACTTAAAAAGGAAAAATTAGTAATCTTAGCAAATAGGGCCTATTGTGGCAATAAGAATGCACCTTGGTTCAACGCAAATCTGGTATGCCGTACTTCTTTTCTGTCTGTTCACAATAACGTTTTTCCAATACAGCAATTAGATGTATACAAAGGGCTGCAGACATGCAGCCCCATTCTTATACATGTTAATACACACGTGAACACACTCACATACTGCCATACACTAACATTACTTTTTCATTTTCTTCATGTTCTTTGTGTCTTGTTTTATCTTAAAGGTGCATGGTCCCGGTGTTTTAGTCAAATGCGTACGCGGGCGCACGGCGCAAGTTTCCTGTAGAGACCTACGCTATCGACTCCTCTTTAGCGCTTACGCTTTGGCCCACTTCCCCGAGTCCGAAGAAGTCCGATCCACTGTAGTCAGTGGTCCGATCACAGTTCGGCTCATGATTCGGCTGAGGGGGATGACAGCTTTAGCAAACTTCTTTTGTGATGTCATAATAACAAGCACATATGCACGCACCCTGGCATTACTACAGACTGCGCGATGCGCAGAGAAGACAGCGTAGGCAACGTTACTTACAAAATTGTAGCAACACCTACGCACTTTACTCTTGATGACAGCTCAACTTCGGTAATCTTCGTATCAATATTAACGGTGATCGGCAGTATCATCAACGGCGCCCTCTACACTACCGGGACTATGCCCCTTTAAGATCCCTTATACCGTATACCCTCACTTGTGCCGGGGCCAGCTTTTCAGACTTTGCTTGTAATGACGGTCACCTGAACTTTCATGTTCCCTATGCTCCGCTGGCAGGATGGAATGATCTAATCACGGTGCTACAAGGAAGCATATTTGTATCCTACAAATCGTCTCATGAAGTAAGAATCAAATTTGTTTGTTGTGTAGTTACATTTTATGCTCAGATGGAGGTTTGTCACTCATGCCTGGATAGTTCATGAGCAGGGCAACGTTTAATGAAACCTGTCAGTAATTGAAGACTGTCTTAAGTTACTGAAATCCTTGTATCTGATTGGCTGAGAGGAAGTTTGTCATTGAAGATCACTGACAACACACTTAATGAAATGCCTTCCCCCCTGCATGGAGAAGGAACTTTATGCATTGTGCCTCACTTGAACACAATTACCCCCACATTTCCGTAAATTACGCAGTTCTTCTAGTCAGTATTTTTGGCTTCCCCATTTCTATTGAAAATCAGACAGCATATCTTTGCGTCTTGTTCCCATTTCACGTTTCTGCTCGTGAAATGGATAACGACTGTTGTCGATTAGATTTGCATCATTTTTTGTCCATTCACTTTGCATGTGTTTCAAATCAATCGTCTCTTTTCGTATCAAAGTGAAGACCATCAATTATTTTAGGGCATTTTCAAAAATATATGTAATATTTAGGGGATCTTATGTACCATATGTATTACCTTAAGTCCTCTTCACTCTTGGTACATGTGATGATGACGATTCAATAGGTTTACTTCGCTTTGCACGACATCTATCTGTTTGGAAACTGGCATTGATGCATAGTTTTCTTTTTGCGATATTCTTTGTAAAAGCTTTGCTGTCCACATGGCACAAAGTGGGGCCCTATCTACATTTTAGTTAGAAATCCTTCGAGGACATGCATTCTAAAAACAATCCATGATAAATCATTCAAAAGGTGCGGCCTATACACTGAAATAATTAATTGGTCGCGCACACCCAAATGTCGGTTAGGTAATTTGTCATGACGTGTTAAAGGGGCGATTTGACGTTTCTCTTTAAATTGTCCTGGACCAGGAGGAGTGGAGTGGACGATACCACGGACATTGTTGGTCCGGTCTAGATCTACTGTAGGAATTTTATTGTTATTCGTTATTTTTTAGAACCCGTCTATGACCATAAATCACTGCACTGATGAAAATCATAGTTAATGGGTTTTGACCTGCATCGTATATTAGCAACATTATCTGCATCAGCATGTCACATCATACTCTAGATCTACAGAAGTATGGGAAAGACTGCCTTTCAATACTTTGTAGCCTAGGCTTACGAGTAAAGTAGACTCTGCATGTAGCCTACCTCCCCCCCCCCCTTTTTTTTTTACCAATTAAGCTCTCTACACTACCCCCTATACACCCCTGTTGGCTTACTCAGCAATACAGTAATAAACCAACACTTGCCAAAAGTATGTGTGTACATGTGTGTGTGTTTGTGTGTGTGTGTGTGATTCATGCGTAAGCTACACATTTAACAAAGGAAGGGCAGTGTAGATTGATGGTGGCAAACTGTAGTAGAGGTGGACATAAGGAAGTATTGAGCATTAGGCTATATTATATTTATGACTCTTGATCACGATTGCTACTAACTAATTACCAATAAAGTTGCCTTTGACTGACTTTTCATTTGAGCGATGTTACTCTTCATAAAATACTTGAAATCTAACGTTTCCGCTTTTTTTGTCCAAATATAGTTGCTATTCATCTTCGTTCTCGTTCTCTTTATTCCTTGAATTATTGAAATTATCAAATAAAGTCTTGGCAAATATTTTGTCTTCGGGACTACACAAATTCTTTATAGTGTACTCCCGTCATAACGAACACGGTTATAGCGAAATTCCGGTTACAACGAAGTAAAAATTGAGGCTGCGATGTTATCCACTCTGTGTTTTTTTTATTGTTTATTTGTTAGGTTATAACGAGGTTTCGATATAATGAAAGAAAAATGCCGGTCCCGAGGACTTCGTTATAACGGGAGTCCACTGTACTAATTATGAGAGACAATTGGCTATGGGAACATCGCAAGTCCAGTGAAAAGACCATGCTGATCTTGGACTCTCGTATAAGACCCCGTTTACAGTGAAATGAAGAAAAAAAAAATGAAAAATCATTTCACTGTAAACGCGCAAAAGGCCAAATGCGGTACCAAAATCGGCCGCGCATTTGGCCAAGCTCTGGAGGTAGTCTGGGCCGCGGCTCGGCCACGGCCGAGCCCGGCCTTTTCTCACTGTAAAAGAAAACTGGGCCAAATGCGGTACCAAATTGCGACCGGCGCACTCCCAATAATAATCGATTGTTTACAAGCATAGCGCCACTACGACAAAATATTGAAAGGTTTGAATTAAAAGCCCGGGCCGAGCCCTCCACTGTAAACGGACAGAGTGTGGCCGAAAACCGCAACTGAGACCGGGCTCAGCCTGGGCTCGGCCCGGGCTCGGCCCAGCCCTGCACTAATTCCGACACATTTAGGAATTATCTGATACTACCTTCTGTTTTGTTCTGTACTCTTCACTATAACAGGCAGCACCCCAAATGTCATAATATCATTGATAGAATGTTACCTTGTTTTTACATTGTAACACTCACGCTTTTGTGAGATGACATCTTTCTCTTGATTTATTTAGGTGTTCTGCTCGTAGGGTATGACACTTTGCTACGGGGACCCGTTTACTTCTACAGTCAGGTGAAGCATGTACAGCCTGTGGCTGAAACCCCCTAATAACAACACTGGGGCATAATCCATTTAAAACAAAACAAAAAAGACCAAAAAAAAAAAAAAAGAAGGAAGGTGATTGCACAGACATACAAAGTGTTTAAAAATGGAAAAAAAAAATCATTATAATGAAATTGCCATATCTTTGCCTAGATTGTTAATTGCCAAGATTTAATCAGAAGTGTGCAATATCATCTCATATCAAACGCAGTAATTCATACACTAGATTATTATACAGATTACACAGTTTGAAACAGAGGAGGAAGTATATAAGCAGCGACAACTTTGCCTTGTTGCACTGGAGCATGTCGACATACAATTAGGTTCAACTTTTCCAGGCTGTGTAGTAAAAGCGAACAGAGTTCGGGAATTCCCCCTGAAGGCTTTCCACTATACATATCGCAAAGTAAAATAAAACCATCCCCCCCCCCCTTATCCAACACAAGGTTTACATGGAGGAGGAAGTTGTCATCCGAAATTATCTCGTGATTTGTTTTGAGTATGCATGAAGTTTACATACACGTAGTATACGGTCACTGACACTGAGCCGTTTGTCCAAATAATCATAAAAATCACAAACCATCATGGAACATACCATTGCGAATCCCTGCAGTCTCCTGCATGGTTTGTGTGGTAGAATGGTATTAAGGAAGGATATCACAACCACTCTAATGTTGAAACGCTCGTCTTCGCATTGTGTCTAAATGCACATGATATTTATACAGAATATATATACAGAAAACTGCAATGTAATAATAATAATAATAATAGCTGGTTTTTATATAGTTGCCATATTTTCCGAGGAACTCCCCCCCCCCCCCCAATCCGCTCCCCATTCATATGAAATTTGCAAATCAGAATTTTGAGTGTGTAAACGTTCGTTTTCTCTTGTGCCACTGCATAAAATTCAGGCTTTCCCGTCAACAACGGCTTCTAGCCTCCACCTTTTTTTTCTCTCTCTCTCTCCCACTCTCTCTATCAGTGGTAAGCGTGGAGCGCCAGATACCCGTCTTCCCCAATTGGCTTACCAAGCAGACTGTCTTCACAGCAGCTCTAGATTTTATTCATACATTGTGTGGAACCCTATGAGAATCGGCACAACTATTACACTTTACAAACAAATAGGTAAAACAACAAATCAACTTTCTAGATAGAATCGTGCAAAAATCGAATCGACTGGACTTACTTCTGAAAATCACGGAGATAACAGTTGCTTGACTCGTTCGAGTGACTTCTTCAGCTCTGTCTGACTGGCGAGCATTCAGCCGTGATGATGAATGGGCGAGGTTTCTGTCATTGTAGTTTGTATTGTATGGCTGTGTTTGGTTTCTCCTAAAATAGAGTTAAGTGCTGTAGCGAGGAGAAAGTTCTGCAGACTAGCTTTGCATGATATTGTTCAACCTGTTCGGTTTCGAGATTATTTATCCAACAGAAAACAATATGTCACTATAAATGGCCGTGATTCTCAGTTGAAGTTAATTTCATGTGGTGTTCCACAGGGTTCCTTATTAGGCCCACTATTGTTCATTTTGTACATTAACGATCTTCCTAGTTCCTCACCAACTCTTTCCTTTTTATGTTTTGCTGATGACTCCAATTTGTTTTTTTACGCACAGAGATCCTCATACTCTTGTTAACACAATGAATAATGAACTTAAATCTGTGCAGTCTTGGATATACGCCAATAAATTGTCACTTATAATATAAATAAAACTCATTGTATGCGTTTTAGCAACAGTCTTAAAACCCTTCCCCTTCATATTAAGTTTAATGAAATTGAATTACATCAAGTCAGTAGTACAACATTTTTAGGGCTTTTTATTGATAGTGATTTATCTTGGACATCCCACGTCAGTTATTTAAGTAATATTCTTTCTAAAAATACGGGTGTTCTTAATAAACTTAAAAGTGTTTTTCCTAGTCAAATTTTGCTTAATCTTTATTCTACTTTGATTACTCCGTACTTTAATTATGGTATTCTTGTGTGGGGGAATGCAACTAGAAATCTTCTTGATGTACTGTTCGGTATTCAGAAACGCGCCATTAGAAATATCAACCATGTCTGATATTTGTCCCACACGAACAACTTATTCTTTAAAAATAAAATACTGAAAACATCAGATGTGTTCAGTTATAACGTTGTTATATTTATGAATAAATTTTCTGCCAAGGAGTTACCGGATGTTTTTATTCGCATGTTCAGGAAAAACTATTTGATTCATAATTATCCTACCCGCCAAAGTGACGCATTTCACGCACTCGAACAATTTTCGCAAAAAAAAAAAACAAAACAACAACTAGAAATGTCGCTATGGCGACTGGTATGCCTCCGCCATAATGCATGATTTTCCCAATAGGTCTAGATAGTACATGTGGACACTGTGTGATTACATTTTCACAAAATTGGCAAAATATTGGAATGACAAGTTTGTCACAAATGTGTTGAATGTTCACCTTCCTTGACGTAGGTTTAATTGGATTAATAGGAGAGCATGTATCTAGGGATTTAAGGACTTTAACTTGACTTTGAACCATTCATACATTTAGGCATTGAGTAATTTTCAAGGTACAGGTGTGGAGAAAAAGTGCAATTTCTGAATTGAATAGTAAATTGTTACCATTTTCATCTGGCCTTTGACCCTAAAATTCATGAGATAATTACTTTCAGGTAGAACATGCATAATATGTACTAAGTTTCAAGGTAACTTGAGCCACTTCCGAGATATGGAGGAAAAAGTTAGTTCAGCACTTTCAATTGATCTTTGACCTTTTGACCTTTGAGGCAAAAAGAGAGAAAAAAAAAAACTTTCCAGAGAATTTCTATTAGGTTACACACGCATACACCAAGTGTAAAAAAATAACCCTGCTGGCATTGTATAAATATGAGGGTAATAGTAAAATTTTGAAGTCTTGCACTTGACCTTTGACCCCTGACCTTTGACCCCATGAACCCTACATTCTCTAGATAATCAGTCAGTACATGTATATACTATACGTTCCATGAAGATACCTTGAACAATTTTCCAAGGTACAGAGAAAAAAAAGAAGTTTTAATACTTCTACTTGACCTTTTGACCTTTGACCTTTGACCTCATGACCCAAACTTTCACCAGAGAATCTTAATTGGGTAATATATGTATACACTAAGTTCCAAGAAAATATCTTCAGACATTCAATAGATATGGTGGAAATAGTGAAATTTTATGTATTTGACCCTGACCTTTTGACCTTTGACCTCATGACCCAAACTTTCACCAGAGAATCTTAATTGGGTAATACATGTATACACTAAGTTTGAAGAAAATATCTTCAGGCATTCAATAGATATGGTGGAAATAGTGAAATTTTATGTATTTGACCCTGACCTTTTGACCTTTGACCTTTGACCTCATGACCCAAACTTTCACCAGAGAATTTTAATTGGGTAATACATGTATACACTAAGTTTCAAGAAAATATCTTCAGGCATTCAATAGATATGGTGGAAATAGTGAAATTTTATGTATTTGACCTTGACCTTTTGACCTTTGACCTTGAGCATGTGCACCCAAAAGTTGATAGGCACAACTTCACCCCCTAATACACATACATGCCAAGTTTCATTAGGATACCTCAAAAGGTTTCGATAGTTACCTTGTCCACAAAATTCATTACGGACGGACGGAAGGACGGACGGACGGACGGACGGAAGGACGGACGGACGGACGGACGGACGGACGGACAACCCGAAAACATAATGCCTCCGGCACCACTTCGTGGCGGAGGCATAAAAACCGATAATGTATACGGGCCCCAGATAGTGGAATGACCTCTCCCCCGAAATAACAAGCTGCTCGTCTTAATATTCCTTTAAACGCAAATTAAAAGAGTTTTTATCGAGTGCATACCTTGCAGACGCTGAATAAATTAGTAATGTCTTATGTAATATTGTGGTATGTTATTGTCCGATCAAAAATTCTTGTTAACCCGCTGCAAATAAGCCAGTTCGGGGTTAGCTCATGGGCACATGGGTACAAATGACCTTTCTTCTTTCTCAGTTGATTAGGCACTCCACTAGTTTCAAGAGACAGAAGGCATAGCTTGCCCGACATAACAATTTATGGAATTCATCAGTCATGTTCAAACAAAGGATGAACTTGCGTAGACCAGGTGACCAGAATGATCCTTCCATTGGCATTTTGGAAAGCATCCATTTCATTATTTTGCATTGAATGTATTAACAATCTCTTTCTATTGATATTGTTAGATACCGCTTTTGCTGTCAGGTGGATGTGCTGGCAAGCACACTTATAAGGATCACTTGAATAATCATTACATCACAGATGCTTATCTCAGTGAATTTAAAAACCAACATGCTCTGCTGGTACAAATGACCTTTTTCTGCTCATGCTCAAAGTGGAACCCCGAACTGGCTTATTGCTTTTGGGCCTTGCCGTCGGGTTCTCCGAATTCTCATTAGCAATTCCACACCCTACTTCGTTTCCCTGTTTTCACTCCTTCCCTCTACCTCTCTCTCACTTTCTACCCACACCTTGACGGCAGGCACCAAATGGCATAATAGCTGTATATGTTACTTTTTGTGTCTTAGTGAACATAACCTTGTGATAGTTTTAACGCAACAACAGTTTTATAAGATATACCAGAGCTGGCTCTATAAGCAAATCATGTTCTACCCGCAAACAAATGAAAGCTCGGCCAAAATAATGGCTCACATTTTATTATATTTTTTTCTTCTTTTTTTTTTAATCACATAGGCATACCACGCTCTTCCTATTCGGCACCATTAACTCGCCTGGTCTTATCTTCTATCCGTTCTCCGTTTCTTTTTCACAAACACTGACTACTCGGGGCTTACAGCCAAACAAGCTTGCTTTCATGTAGGCCCCGTCATACTTCTCTTTGTTCAACCCCATTCGATTTCAACCATTTATCATTACAATTAATGTGTTATTACCATGTATATCGTTCGTTATTTTTTATGCACATTGTTTACAAGATAAAAGAACCTATTATTATTTCTGATGAGATATTCATATACGAGAAGTATAAAATAAATAAATGAATTGAATTGAATTGAATTGAATTGAATTGATTAAGATGATGAGACAAGCCTAATTCTGTTGTACAATGTAAGATTTCAATAAAAATAATCTTAATCTATTCTTAAAATAGTCAAAATTTTAGCTGTTAATATATTGTTTTAAAGTGAGTTCCAATACTTTGGCCCATAATAGATGAAGGTGCTCTGAGCCAGCAAAGTTCTCAAATATGGCAGTTGGAATTCAGTCGATCGCCTTGTCGGATAGTTGTGAATGGATTGATTTCTTTGCAACGAAACATTGTTTCAAATTCATTTGGAAGATCATTTTTTTATTGCAATTATACATGAATTATTCTAGGTTAAACAAATACAAGTCTTCAATTTTCAATATTTTGTGTTCAAAAAATAACGGGTCAGTATGACACTAAAATGCACATCCTTCACTTAATTGGTCCCCATCCACAGACTTCTCTGACAAAATTTCAGACATTCCACCAAAGATGTGTACCAGATCGTTTAATTTCAATTTCAATTCTCAAAATAAAAGAAAAATTAGCTCAAAATGGGAGGGAGATTACCGCCTCCCTCCGGCCCTCCCCTTGATTGGTCCCCCTCCATAGACTTAGTACACTGGGATTGACAGGCGTTGCTGTTTATCGGTTAAATTCTATGATTATATTCAATATATATACATATAATTTCATGTATATATTTTTATATAAAATTAACTTGAAAACAACACCTAGATTTACTAAACATGAATATATTTGATGTCTGACCCTAAATATAGATCGTCTTTTTTTGTCTTCCAGAAGCAGAAGAATCAAGATGGCCGACGAAGAAAAAAAAATGACTTTAATAGGACATGTAGGACAATATCCTGTTTCTGATCCGCCTGCGCAAGAGAAACTGTTACTGAGCTGTAGTATGCTTTGATAGCATAGGACTTACATTCAGGTTTAGATGTGTTAGAGACAGCATTGAATAGCTGAAATCTTACGCAACCACGTAAAAAGAAATCATGGCCATGCAATATTGCCCTACTATTAGACACCATGTACGTAGATAGGTTTCATGGGCTGCCAAGTGTTCAAGAATCCGCTTATAGTGGCAGTCCCTTTTCTGCATAATTTCTTAGGTAATCATTTGCAAATTTGGTAATACAACAGACTGTGGTAATAGAACCAATGTACACTTGTATCTTTTCTCCTTATAACCATGTACATTGTAATCTATGTATTGATGTTTTGTAAGGTCTGAAAAGAATTCTGATTCATGTATGAAATCATGTTGAAGAAAATGAATTTAACAAACTAGCAAACATAACATAAATCACCAAATAGTACAAAAGTAAAAGGAACATTAATGTTGTTTGTCTAAAAAACAACGAAAACAAAAAAACAATGGCAAGCAGTCTAGTTGAGGCCAGATCTTTCAAAATACAAAGTAGAATACAGACTTCATTATCTACAATTTCGAAGTGTATTTTTAATATTTGTAGCACTATAAAGGTTCAAAACACATATTTACAAGTCTTTTTTTTTGACGAATCATTGAAACGCCATTCGCTCAGAGACATTTTTGTAACGATTTATGAAAAATATTATGTGCGTTTGTATATTTTTTATAGGCCAATCGGAAAATCTCTCCTAATAATCCTGTCTACATAATAATTATCACATCGATTGTTAACCATTATTTAGAGTTGATTGTTTGCTGGCTGATAATTTAATTTCTGTTTTAGTCTTTAACCACATCCTCAAATCTAAGGCAATAATCAGATACATCACCGGGCAGATTATGTTGTATTCGGTCATATATTACAGATCGGTCGCAAATTTGTACAATCTATAAATATCTAGCATTTTCAAAGTACGAAATACGGTCAATAAAATGAACTCAGTATAACTTTCAGACGAAATAGAAACATCCACGAACAGTTAAATTCAAACGATTCATCTTGTTTCTATAGGGGTGTTTTACAGTGACTGATAACATCAATCTAATTAACCCAATGATTATCTATATAGGATCTATCTGTATAACCATCCTTTGAATTGATGTTTCATCATTGTTTCATGTCTTCCGTAAATTGTTATCTCCATTAAAAACTTCATAATAATTCACCGAATTCGATTTTCGTGAAACTGAAATTTGTTAAGGTGTTATATACGAAGATGCAAGTATCTTTTTACACAATTTATACTTTTTTGCGAAATTGATTTCGCTATTGCAACTTTTGTCCAGGGGTTCTACACATGGTGTTTTCTTATTCTTGTTTTGTTTTGATTTGCTTTTGCTTTTTAAAGGACAGGCCTACTGCGGAACTTTTTTTCAGGAGAACGAGGCGATAGTATTGTTTTCTTCTTCTTTATTTTTTTATAGTAATATTTAAACAAAGCGGAAACAGGTAAATGGCGTGACATATCAGCGCATAAGATGCAAACTACAGTGTATAAACATTTGACAAAATTCTAATTTGATGGTCAATCAAAGCAACTACTGTGCCTAATTAGTTGTGTAGGTGTTTTAACTGGTTAGTGCAAACCATAGAATCCCAGCATTGGCTTCACATTTGTTTTTGTTGTTTGTTTGTTTGTTTTTTGTCATCATGGGATAGTTAATTCCTATAGAAATCTCAACGAATGATGTATTTGTTTTTATCTAAAACCGCCTTACGTAAATCATCATTTAAACTATGAATTTCAATATCAATGACCTCCGAAAAAAATAAAACCTCTCGTTCATGTACTCTTAAATCTTTTTCCCCATGCAGTTTACACAATTCCGTTATGTTATTTCTCTTTCAGGGCATTAAGTATTGGGCCGGAAGTAGCCGTTAGGTAGCTGGCTTTTCGGTAGTAGGGATTCTTTTGGGCTTGAATCTGTAAATGGATTCAGTTCCCTGTGATACTCTAAGTAATCCGATGTCCTTGGTGTTTCATGAGGCAGGAATTGAATAATTTTCAGAATTTGTGTACACATAAAGAAACAAATAGATGTAAAGTAAGCAAACACACGCCCGCCCGCCCACACACACACACACACACACACAACTAAATAAAAGATCCATTTTAGGTCGGTGTTGAGTCCTATGCTGTCTGATGACGACACAGAGGATGAGTAGATGACGTCACACTACATGATTCCTGGATGCTGTATCCATGCTCCGAGAGACTGCCGCGAATCTTTCTGGAGGATACTTGGGCAAGAAGTATATCTTCTTCACAATCCCCTGGCTGATTGTCTGCGTTGTCTGGTAGGTGATTACTGTACCCCCTTCCTGGCGTACGCAACCTTGCAGTCTTTGGACACGTCCACTCACCTTTGGAGGAAATTTCGAAACCAAAAATGAAACCCTGTGTGTACTGTTAATTCAGAAAAACATCGCTAGGAGGTAGTAGCTGATCCCAGGTAAAACAAACAATTTTGTCGCGATCCACAATCTCGTAGACGGAAAAAAAAAATGCCCTGGGTACCTAACATAAAGTATCCTCACATGACAAGCTAAAAATAAAACAAAAAAATACATGAAGCATTACTGTATGAACAAGAAAGTAACTCAGATTATTTTTCATAATACTGACTGTTAATATTTGAACAAATGATCTTGCGTGTTTTTGTTATCAATACTCTTATTTATATTTCACAAACGTTGTAAAAATGGAAAAAATTTTGACCTGAGCAATTTAACAATCATATAATATTATAATCATAATCAATACTATCAGTATTATTATATACTCTTTCTTAGCTGGTCGTGCATCATTAGATGACGCTATCGTTGATTTGCTAGTAGTTGTAAATGTACTGTTTAGAATTTCTCAGTTTCACCTTTGTCATTATTGTGCTAAGGTCATACAGGTGCGCCCCAGCAATAAGTTCCTCGCACAACGCCTGAATGAACCAAGATCCGTTGACGTTATCCCTCAGTGCAACATAGCCTGGGATGGGTCGGTAGAGAAGCGGGCTATCTTGTCATTGTCGGAAATCATATCGATACATAGTGATCTATATATGACTACATTGACCATTCGAATTTACTTACAATAATCAATTTGCATTTGAGCTCGCCTTTATCTAATGTTACTTTGAGCGTCTTTCGCATGTGAATGTTATGCCAAACAATTAGGCTACTTGTCTAGACATTGTGTTAGCCAATGGTCATCAGGTCTTCAAACTACAGATCCTGACAATGAGTTCGTTCTATTAGGATTTTCCCCCAACTATACACTTCCTTGATTCCCATACAGTTTCCTCATCACGTATAGGTCTAGTACACCAGGGAACAACGTATTGTGGTGTATTATTTACATTCTGTGACATCACTCAGATATAGATTTGAAGTCATTAAATACATTTCTACATTCGTTAATGTGACTTGCGCCTGTAGAAAACTAACGTAAACTAGAACAGTAGTCATTTCTATTAACAATACTGTACCCCTTACATCATTTTTCCTGTCAAACTTGCTGCGCACTGTGACTCAAAATGTTGTAGAAGAGTCACAACCACGGTGCTGAAACGGCCAGAGGGATCTGAACTCTCTTTATTGCCCTTGGGTTTTAGCATTAAGTTGAGATTCCTCAGGGCAATAATATCAATAATTAATATCCCAATTTAAGGTAGTCCAAACGTATTCTACATATCAATTAAAATCAAATGAAATGTTACTTGATCGATCACGAATGAATGTCATCTACGCTGCATCGTTTTTTTTTTTGTTTTTTTTTTTTGTTTTTTTTTTTTTTTGCTAATTGCGTCGGAGTGTTGTATCACCCCTAAATTTAAAAAAAAAAAAAGTTAACTAGTGTGATGTTGACCCTTTATTATCATGTAATACCAGGGAGGGAGGTGGTCTCTTCCACCTCCTTGCTGGTTCAAGTGAATGTGATGCCTTTTGTCATTATAGTATTATGCGTATCATTAATGACAATAATAGCTAGTTTTGTATACCGTATTTGTACAAGTGAATGTGATGCCTATAATTGTCATAAGTGTTACGTGTATCATTTAATGACAATGATAGCTAGTTTTGTATAGCGTATAAAGACAAGAATCTCAATGCGCTTTACAGACTATTATTACCCCGGTCACTGGACACATTATTTCCTACCAGCACTGACAGTGCCTATTCTCCACTCCTTCACACCCTTGAGAGCATTCCAGCCAGTCGGAGCCATTTAACATTATTAACATCCTTGCTGTTACAGAATTGACAAAATATGTGCAATTTGCACCTGTGCCATCAATACTCCTTTACCTTCGCAAGTTGCATGAGCAATGAACATGTGCGCATTGTCGGGAACATTGTCGAGCTCTACAGGCTGGGGAATCCCCGAATTCTGGCACGCCGCGAAAGCACCGTCGACTCCCTTGGCCGATTCATCTCCATTGTCAAATAGGTTAAGAAAGTCGGCACCTCTAGTGATGGACCTGCTGGGCTGTGACATCGGCTGTACCGATTTGTCCGTTGCACTCGTAGTCACTTTATCTGAAGAAAAGCAATAAATCGATAGATAGATAGATAGATAGATAGATAGATAGATAGATAAACAGATAAATAAATAAATATAATAAAGTGAAAGGCTCAATGATAATAAATAATGATGACGATCACATTATCATCATCATCATCATCATGCCGGTTTCTGTCATCTCACCTGTAATGGTTTCAAGTCACCTTTTCTCACATTATTTGCTGGCAAGATAAGCATTGGGTTAAAAAGGAAATCAATGGAGAGTGTGATGACACCAATCCTTGTTATTCCTCTGACGGCCTGATCTCCGGATTGGACAAGATTGAAAAATAGCCCGACTTTGGTATGAATATGAGTTTCACCTCCGCTGTCGGTGCCAAAACACTAAAGATGAGTTAGTAGATCGCTAAACACTCCGTCCTGCTGCACCTTCATTTCAAAGCGAAAACTCCATGTGCCAGAGACTTCTGAGAATAATGTCCAACTAGATACATCCGATGATTCAACAGTTTAGGGTGTTGTTTACCATTGGGAGCAGTGATTATAAAAGATGTTCGAGTTATCACACTTGAAAAATGCTTGATGCATCATTATGTATAGGTCAGTTGTATCACAAAACATCCTACCATATGAAAATTTCGCGATAAAGCTTAAAATAAAAGGAGATACCACGAGTTTTCTTACTAAACCATAAATGTAGACCGTCTAGTCTAGAAACATTTTTTTTAATAATTCAAACAGTAAATTGTTCACATTCTATATATTCAACAATACTTAACATGGATGATAATGATTACAATTTTTACATTGGTTGTTTCTAACCGTAACTCATATTTCAGAACTACATAATCAATGTATTTCAGAAGCGCTAAATCTGGTTTTTGTTTCATCTGCAAAAGGTAAATAAAAAAAGCAGTGCGTCAATCGCATACAATGACAAAAGTTGTTCTCGAATTTACTTCTTGTTATTTTCTGTTCACAACGCCAACAATCATTTCTTGTTTTTATTTTCACACAAATTTTAGTAATGATGTAGACTGGTTGTGAATTAAGTTTATTGGCATGCGTTTTTGAAGGGATAAACAGATAAAAGAAACTCTCCTTAAGTCTGGAGATTTCCTTTAAATATGGTTGTTGAACGAATTTTTGACAAATAGGAAGAAGAGAAAAGTTTCATTAAATGAAAAGAAATAAGTAAATACTGATTTCTCGAATGTTAACCAGCAGCTTTTATGCCTTGGTTTTCAATATACATGACTCACGAAATTTCAGAAAGAAATTGGGTCCAGATGAAATTGAGGAATTAATCTCAATTATATGTATCTATACCTATTTAACTAAACAGTGAAAACACAGTTGCAATTACCTCCTCTGCAAGCCTGGAAGAAAAATATTTTGGGTTTTCCTCTCAGTTCCGGACAGTTCCGCCCGGAAAATGTCTCTTTTATTTCCTCCACAGAGATGACGTTCCCATCCTTCCCACAAATCCCTTCGCGGTCTCCGTGGCTCATGAACACGAGAACGGCCGAGGTGTGAGATGGCCGAATCTTTGTCTTCAGTGAGGCGAGCGAGTCCCTGATCTCCTATCACACGAAATGAAGACAGGCTTTACTTGACAAGCACACTCATTAAGACGGTGTGTTGCTTTGTTTGATGATGTTGTGATCTATCTCGACTGTTTATTATGCTTATATTGTATTGTCTTGCACTTCAACGGTAACATGCATGCACATCGCCTATAGTTTTATGACATGTATGATATTGCATGCGTGTTTTTGTCTAGCAGATTGTCTTAAAAATAATAATAATGATAATCTCATGAAAATGACGATATGAGCGGAACATAAGGGGCAGAACATTCATATCGAAAGTCAATGAAGATTAAGAGTACGAAAGTCTGAAATAGAGTGATGGTGACATTTCGTGTAATTGCAAGAAATTCAAAAGCATTTACTTCTCAGATCATCATTATTGTCATCATTGTTGTTATCATTATCTTGTTTCGTTACAATGTAACTGCTTTTGATTTTCTTGTAATTACCAACAATCATCATGTCATGATGATTGTAGGTAATTACAAGAAAATCAAAAGCAATTACCTCTCAGTTCATCGTTATTATTATTATTATTATTATCGTTATCATTATTTTCATTATTTTGTTTTGTCGGTGAAAATGGCCGTCTTTTTTTAAACTAATCGTGATAATCTCGACGAACTTACGTCTGCAGTGAGGTCCTGGACTACTATGACCTTGTAGCCGATTTCTTGGAAGACGTGAGTTACATTCATTAAATCAACTTCTGATCCTCTCCGCTTTCGTTGGTCCACGAAGTTATTGTTGTTTAGAATAAATGCCATACCTTTGAACCTCAAATTCATAGAGTAATTCTATTTGAGGAAGAAAATATTTATAATGATTTGATTTCATATATCAGTTTCTCGCTAAAAAAAAAAAGTAATAAACACAGTAAGTACATAGCGATGAGCGATAGCTACAGTGAAGACAGCGATATCAACAGAAAAGGAAAACTCCACATGATATTGTAATCAATGATGTTTGAAACATTTGTGTAACACACACAAACACGCACAAATAATGTATGTATATATATATTATATATATATATATATATATAGTCGAGACAATATAGATGACAAAAGATGTCGCATGAAGCCGGCTGTTACGAAGCTTTCGACCTTGGTCTTCCTCAGCTTTATTATCTGTTTATGAAATGAAATATATGTTTTTGAGCATAGCAAATCTGGAGTCTTGAACACAATATATTAAATACAAGTTCAGCATGAGTTAATAGCTTCATAGCATACTTGGCAACATTTTTGGCAATTTGCAACACATTCAACAATGTATAACTGTAAATGAATATAAAGTGATTATATGTGGCATACAAACATATCATACAATAAATATAAAACTAAATCATATATATATATATATATATATATATATATATATATTTGTGTGTAAGTGAGTGTATAGTGTGCATGACATAATCATTTGGGGTTTTGGTTATGTTTTATGCTGAGAAGTAGCTTTAGATTACGCTGGGACGCAACTTATAAAAAATAGAATGGCGCCCCCATAATAATCGCTACATAAGGTAGCTCTCTACGTCGTAAATTGAGCGGACGTAAAAATAGCCCAGAACGCGTAGTGAAAACCTCAGACGACGCGAGCTATAAATAGATTGACTTGATGCGCGTGTTTGCGCATGCGCTTAACATTTTTTTTTTTCCTCTGAACGTCCCCGTGGCGAAAATCTAAAGCTGCCTGATTGGTCTGAAAGCTATCACATACGAGTTTGTAAACGATTGCAAAGGCAGTATGTCTAGGATGTCTCAAATTGAAGTTATCATAGGCGTCATATGCCGATGACATTCTAGAGTAGAGGTGCACAGGAGAAAATACAGATTTCTGACTTTCATTCATTTGCCACTGATAAACGTTACGTTTCAAACAAGTGCTGCTTACCTCTTTTGGGTTCAGCTGTTCTTCCGTAGGCCGCGCAGGGGCAATCTTCTGCGTGTATGAACCGTCAATGTCAGGAAATATGCCTAAAATTGTCAGCAACAAGTATTAGCTAAAACTTGACCATACGAGAAGACATAGAGGGCAGGAACACCCTCAGCCTTGCAACTGCCATATGGTATAAACAGTTCGTTTACTCATTTTCATAGTCACAGAATACCTTTTGGCTACCGGTCCATCCTATACTGCATATGAAATATTTATGTATATATTCGCAACTATCATTAGACTATTTTCGACGAAGGCTGATGAGAGCCGGGAATCATTATACCATTTGCAGATGAAACAAAAACGCAGTTTTAGTGCTTAGAAATTGTTCTAAAATGTGACTTAGGGATAGAAACAACCAATGTAATTTCCCACTTGTTTGCAAAATATTCTTGATCTTCCCTTCAGAAATCTGCAAATTTTAACGAAAAATGAAAGTTACGGCGGCCATTTTGGAAAATGGCTACCATGGCCGTTGGGGGCGCTATTTCTGATGGCCCAATACCTAGATTTATTTTCAATGTAATTGTCAACCTCTGTACGAAATTTGGTGCTTTTATCCTAAAATGCACAATTCCTTTACTTTTTTAAGCTATGCCGCTCCACTAAATTACTTTCGATGATGTCTGAATCAAACGATAAAATAAGTCACTAGAAGAGTTATTCTGCAATAAGTGATTGTATCACAAATTATCACTGTGATAAAACATACTGACCACTGGCTTCTGATGAGGAGGATTCATCCAGACTATCATCTTGAGTTTCATCCAGAGGTTTGTATCTGTTACCATGCTTATAATTGAAATATAATCAAATCAAATATCAAATCATATAATCGAATATTTCTACGCATTTTTTTTAAATAGGGAATGGAATTAAAGTGTTCTGAGACAAATGAAATCGAGAAATTGACACGTCTGTTTTAATAGATGATTATCCACTAATCTTTAAGATATAGGTGAAGTTAATTGGAAACAGTGGCGGGATATCTATGTTTCTTTGGAATTGCTTCAGCAATCTTGCGATGGACAAACTGTAGGTGTATAAATATACTGTGAGCGACTTTACAATTGCAACGTATAAATGTGTTAGGTTTAGGCGTATCTGACAGAAGACAAACATATCAACTGACATTTCATCAAAACCAAAATTATGTTTGAGATATCTATCAACTTCTGCTATTTTTCCCTGAACCGAATCTACTTTTAATTGTTCCCCTTTCTCTTCACTTAAAGGCTTTACATGATTTCTATACTTTAATTCACCATGAACGGTGTACCATTAGACATACCTCGCTCCGTTTACATTTCCGAATGAAACACACAGCAACGGGAACCAGCAATGCAAGCAATAACAGGTACAGAAAGGATGTTTGATTTGAATCTGAAATAATGAAAAAGGGTAACAATGGAATGCAGTCTGATATCTTTTACACAGTATCAATAATATTCAGCGTTTTAATAACTCAAAACATCTACCTACATTTCCGTTCCACAACTGGTATTCGGTAGATATGCACATTATAGCGCAATATATTCTGCCATGTGTTGCTCAAGACAATTTCAAATTGTTATGATAATGTCTGCTATTTGTGATTCAACATTTCGACATAAGAATTCAAGCAACAGAGCACTTTTTAAATTTCAACAGCAAGAGAAACTCCACAAACCTGTCACTTTTTACCATTCCCATTTTGTGGTTTGTGAAATAACTACATGACAGTAAAGTTGGTGAGTTTTTAATGTCAGTGGCAAGTCGTTGTGTGCAATTATTTCAGCATTGACATTCTATTCTGTTTTTCCTCGCACAAATTGCATGCATAATACCTTTACGATCAGCGCCAAAATGTATTTTTGTAGTCACTTCCTGTACCGTCTTTCCTTCTGAAGCCGCTGTAGAGGGTATATGACTGACAACACTGACCGATGACGTCTGTACAGTATCTGATTGTGTTGATGGGCTCTGCCGTTCTGTAACTTCTTCAGTGGAAGCCACATATTCAGTGGTAGCCACAAATCCAGTGGTAGCCACAAATCCAGTGGTAGCCGTGGTTGTAGCTGCATTTGCCGATACGAAAGAACCGCAATGGGAAACCGCATCAGAATCTTTAGATTGACACACGCATCTGAGGAGGAAAATGCTGTTAAAGGTCTCTCTTGTGTGAGAAGGAGTTTGACAATACACTGTAACATTCAATGACTGTCAGCTGGTTACTAATCAAGGAGTATCTTTGATATGCACTGACGGGTGCTGTTCGTCATTCCAAAGGTTCGTTATTCCGAAGGTTCGTTATTCCAAAGGTTCGTTAATCCGAAACACACAAATTCCCTATACCTAGAGGTACGTTAATCCGAACATTTGTGGCGTTATTCCGAAGATTTGTTAATCCGAAAATGAAATTCGGATTAACGAACCTTCGGAATAAGGAATCTTCGGAATAACGAACCTTCGGAATAACGAGCTGTAACCTGCACTGACGGCAAGAAAGAAAAAAAAAAGATAAGCATGATTATTTACTTCAAATGAAGAAATATGGCAAGGAATTCATGCATTGTATCTGCAACTTCGAACCCGGGTATCAATACGTGAGGCTTCTTCTCAGCCGAACCAACAATTTTCTCATACGAACAAAAAAAAATGAATAAATCAAAGAATGTCCGCGCGAGGAAGTTTAACAAGTTAGTGATACTAAGGAATAGTTACAGATGATCTTTGAGAATGAAAGGTGGTAAGTCCTACTACCTGGGCAGATGGGAAATGGTTCAGACCAGGCTCCGTTCTCACAGCAAGTTAGCTCCACTCCTCTAGCTGGAGTGTATCCGGGAACGTTGCATGAGAAAGTACATTTCTGGTCGCAGTCTCTCCTCTCGCCTGGAGTGCATGTACTCGTTATCATGGTAGAATACGGTGGTACTGTGCACGGACTTACTGCAGTGTCATTGAACGAGACAAAAATGGATTCCATTTTACCATAGCAAAAGGAGATGGGAAAAGGTTTTGTCAAGAATCGAAAGGGGAGTGGCAAAATATATCACATATATTTGTCTTTCGATTATTTTACGACGGATAATACGACGGTTCTGTGCACTGTTTTACTACAGTGTCTTTGCATGAGACAAAAATGGATTCCATTTTACCCTATCAGAAGGAGATGGTGAGCAACGATTTGGCAAGAATTGAGAGCAAAGTGGTTAAAAATGTTTTTATCCTTCCATTATTTCTTTTACATTAAAATGAGCGCTGCGTAGGGCGTATTGCGCTTATCTCACTTTATCTCCTGTTGTCTTTGATCCGAAAGAGATCTATGTGGTTGGTTATATAGTACAGAATGCGAATACGGTGTTTACCGTTCTAACGAAGTGGTGATTTATTGTCGTTATGGGGAAAGGTTATTTTAACCGAATAGTATAGTGTATACAGATATATAGAATAATTTTGTGACCTGCATTTTGATTTCGTTGTAATGAGAATTTCGTCATAACCGTGTTCGTTATTACGGGAGTGCACTTTTTGTCGCAAGAAAAAAGAAGATGAAAATTATTAAAGAGTAGGCTGTGACAAAGGAATTTGTTATTCATCATTCTCCCCCTGTCTGCATCTGTATCTCTCTGTCTGTCTCTTTAAGCCCCTACCCCACTACCGTTTAACGATTCTGTTAGCCCATCTTATGGAACGCGCATGTAACGTCTGCATTAAGTATGAGTAACGATTGCAAAGCGTCGACAAAGGACTGTCTTTGGACTGAGAAAAGGTACCCATGCATTCGTTGGATATTTTTTTTCAAAGACGTCGTTCAGTTGTTTACTTGACGTTATCACCGTTCCATAAACGTATGGTCAATTCCGTGGATAGAGGTGGACAAGACGTCCACTTGCCTGACAACCGCAATGGTCTAGAGGCCGGCAAGATTCCGTCCGAAGAACCAAAGGACGATCGCCACCAAACAACACAAAACCGAGGCTACACTTTTCCTCTCGTTTCTGTATTAATTGAACCATTAGGTTGCTTTAAAATTTGTCATTTTGGCAAGCACGTCCCCCCTCAGTTCTCTGTTTGGCATGCATTGATGTCTGGAATACTTCATGATAACTACGAAAATATACTACGTTTGTTATTAGTGTACCAAAATACAAAAGTATACTTCATCTGCTGAAATTGCTGGTCTTTTTGTAATCATTTGATTTTGATTAACAACTTCTCACTTCATCTTAGCTCCTTAACAGGGTTTTTTTGTTAAAAGGAATGAAACGCACCGTTCAGTTTTTTCTGCTTTGTAAGGTAGTCAACCATCGCAATATCCAGGCATTGCCATACTTCTTTGACGGAGTACTTGTGTTCTACGACAACTTGTAAACCGGTAGCACCGTCCTCTCCAAGGCCATCATAAACCCAAGGATCTTTTGCGCTGTGAATGCGTCCTTTTGCTTTGAATTGAAAATATCGGCAACATTTCACACCCTGTTAAAAAAAAAACAAAAAAAAAACGTACGGGCATGAAATAATGAAAGATATGGAACTTGTTAGTCTTGCAAGCAGACAATGATTACAGCATCTTGTGCAAGATTTGAGGTGACTTATATTTTCTGTGTTTGTTCTCTTTAATTACGTAAAAAAAAGAAGATCTAGAAACCTTGAGTGCAACAGCTTATTAATTGATTGTGATAGTCACGTTTGTAGCAAAGATATTACCCGAATTTACCAAATGCACATTCTGGTCATCACATATTTTATACCATATTTTCTTTGGCTTGGATCTATACGAGTTTTTTGCGAACTTAAGTAGATTGATTTTGCATTTGTGTAGTAGCTTTCCGTTCTGTTCTGTTATATGATAAACACACACACACACACACACACACACACATATATATATATATATATATATATATATATATATATATACATATCTTGGATCTATACGAGTTTTTTGCGAACTTCTAGGTTGATTTTGCATTTGTGTAGTAGCTTTCTGTTTTGTTCTGTTATATA
This sequence comes from Diadema setosum, assembly GCF_964275005.1. Taxonomy (NCBI): domain Eukaryota; kingdom Metazoa; phylum Echinodermata; class Echinoidea; order Diadematoida; family Diadematidae; genus Diadema; species Diadema setosum. The sequence goes on from NC_092706.1 coordinate 14,128,001, forward strand.
TCATACACACACACACACACACGCAAACACACACACACATATATATATATATATATATATATATATATATATATATATATAAGCTGCTTTGATCTATGCGAGCTAATTGATACGATTATGGAAGTGTGTCAAGCCTGACTTTCAAATACAAATGAAAAATCTTGTCATGCCCGCATTACTTTTTTATTGTGATAAAATTTATGAAATTCCACTTTTTGTTGATACAATAGGTACAATAGCCCCCCTATCATAACCCTTATCTTTCCCCCTTAGTAATCATTGCGAAATTATGACAACTTGTGTTAATGCGTAGTGCAAAAAGTATGCTTTCATTTTTCATTTTCACTTTATGAGCAGGTGAATGACAGACTTGTGGAATATTGGCATCATCGTCGTGTCTGATTCGCATTCAGCCACTTTTTCTAAAGAAATGACAACAAAAATTATCTTTAAAATTGTTTCATTTTACTGTAGTTATAAGAATCAGCGTAACCATAAAGTAATTTATCAATTAGGCAATTGTTAGAAAGCAAAATAGCTTTCGTGTTCGAATATGCCTTTTTTTCCTTATCAAAAAGATAATGACCAGCGACAAAATGTTTCTGAACAAATACACGGTTATCATGTCGAAGCTCCGAGATACTCGTGGGTACCATCGATTCTACAAACGATGCATTTAATTTTGGCACTTACAAAACTTGTATGTACAACAGTAAGTATCATGTTTTCGAAACCCTGAATCCTCCCTGCATAGTAAAAAAGAAATACAAATGAAAAATAGGTTTAATGAATTCTCAGTGTTGCAAGCGAAATGAAGGCATAAAAGATGAAACTGATTAAAATTGTATTATCATGTAAATCTGTCAAATATAGGTGTCAGCTATTGGATAAACATAATAACGTGATTTTTTTTTTCACACTGTCTAAACTTTAGCATTTAAACTTTAACATTGTCTAAAATGTTCTTCTTTGGGAAAACATTTGCGTGTTTACAAATGAAAAATGGAGAGATCAGATCGGAATGAAATAAGGATGCATAATTTGGGGGAGCAAAAAGAGTATTCACAACTGAAACATCTACTATTTGTGATCCATCACACCGATGACTTTATTGAAAGAAACGAAATTAGTGAAATTTGTTGACACAACTTTTGCAAGAATTTAAGAAAGTGAAATGTTTTGAAGCTATACACTTTTCCAGTTTAAAAGAAAGTAACCCTCTTTCAGTGTCAGCAATGATAAATATGACACTTTGCAATTTACTTTGTTATTATTATCATTATCATTATTATCATTACTATTGTTGTTGTTGTTGTTGTTGTTGTTGTTTGCAATCGACCTAATCCGTTTGTCAGCTCCCTGGCACGACTGCCTTCATTAAAACTTAATGGATTATTCTTTTCGGTCTCTTACGGGTTCTAGTTTCTACAGGAAAATGGGAAAACCATATTCAAGTGTAAACCGTACAAAGTATAGAAAAATCCCGAAAATCTTGCCACAATAGAGTATATTATACATATATATACATACATACATATAATTATATATATATATATATATATATATATATATATATATATATATACTGAGTATTGTATAAGGCTTTCCGAGGAACGTACGGTTAACATCCATTCCATCCGCGATCCCCTGGTATGTATACTTATGCGGAATTTTCCGGAAGTACTGACAAAGTTAAAAAGACACCAAGATGTGTGTAACAGTAACCATTGGTAGCAGTAATCATTGCACTCATCCGCCCCAACCCCCAATCAACCCGCGCAAGAACAGGGTAAAATCATTCAAAAGGCAACACGAGGATATACTCTTTACCTTCGTCAGTGAAGTATTCGGTTGTTCCAGTTACGATGCACGACGCTCGTCTCGCGAGCAAAATTAAGTCTGTTAAAAAAAATAATAAAAAGTAGAATCCCTTCATTGCGAACACCTTGCACATACACACACGCACACACAGATGCACTGATGCATGTATATACATATATATATATATATATATATGATTTATGTATGTGTGTGTGTGTGTGTGTGCGTTACATAATAAAAACAAACAAAGGGATAGATATGAAATATAATGAAGAAACAAACTGGTAATGCATTTTTGGCCAATAAGGCATGAGTTTATTCCCCTCAAATTTTCAGCGTCTATACGCCTTCTTCGGGAGTATTGACAAGACTCCTGAAGATAGGACATCGAAAATTTAAAACGTTTAACAAATGCTATCCGATATGTGACATCTCGGTCTCTGAGAAAAAGATTCCTACAATATTACGACATTGTAGGTCGCCGAAGATCAGGCTGACCAGCATCGCCCACCAGAACCTAAGTCCATCATCACTATACAGCCATGACTGTGACAGCTATGTCTGTATGTACACGTGTATAACAGAAACAGGATCTTGGTGACCTTCGAACGCCAGCTCGATCTTGCCTCTCAAGCTTTTGGTGTGACACCAATGCATCACTGTTCCTCTTTTAGTGCTCTCAAGACTTGGAACTTTTTTCTCTTATTGAATGAAATAATACCTTTCACTCAAAAGTATCTCATTTGACGTTTAATCATTTGAAATTGAGATCCATACAACTTAATATCGTATTCTATGAATGTTTTTTTTTTCCAAATTTTAATAATCTTGTCGCAATACTTTCGAATTTGTCGTCTGCGCTTTCTCTGCACTCTAATAGCATGAATAAAGCTAAGTTTAATCTCGCACCCTTATCAGTGTCGCACTATAGGAGTACCATTACGGGTGCAACTTTGCAGTTTTTACACAAGTGTCAAAATGGGAGCACCTTCCTGGTGTTAAAGGTGCAAACTTGTACCCTTAAAGGTTTTCCCAGTGTATACGAGAGGTTATCAGTATATTATTATCAAAAGGAACGTTTCTTCATCTGACAGCAAAGAATTTGTTCGTTTTAGTGCCTTCTGTTTTACTTTAAGAAACTTTGTCAATATGCAAATTCCTCGAGGATATTTTTTGGCCCGATTTATTCCTTCTGTAAATAAATGATATCAAAAATCTATCTATAACATTTTGCCTTCCCTTGTGCACATCTGTCTATTTTTTTTTTTCACGTTGTAACCTCATAGTCCAACAAAACCATTCGGTTGTTGTTGTTGTTTTTTTCGATTTATAGTTATATCAAATACTTGCCCGTTATACAAATAACCCCTTAATACAAGTACAATCTCACAGATTCTAAGGTTTTTATGTCGACGTGGACATTCATATAAATAATTCATGGAACTTACTTTCAAGAGATACCGGAGTTTCAAACAAAGTCAGGCAAATTCATGAAATTCTTCCGTCGAGATGTTTTCATTGCAACTGATTGACAAATTGTCCTATACATCGACGTAAATAAGCACTGAATTCATCAGTGTTTTAGTAGTAGCCATGATAAAAAGTCATGGGCGTATACTAGAGCAGGATTCGAACCTACGACCTCCTGATCACCGGACAGGCGTCATCTCCACTAGACCACCGAGCTTTCGCCCGACAGCATGTGTTGGTTCTAATCCTTATAGCATGCTGCGGTACTGCGTAATTATTCAAATTCATGAGATTCTTCCGTCGAGATGTTTTCACTGCAACTGATTGACAAATTGCCCTACATCGACGTAAATCGAATCGAGGTTCGAATCCTGCTCGAGTATGTACGCCCATGATGTTTTATCATGGCTATACTACTAAAACACTGATCAATTCAGTGCTTATTTACATCGATGTAGGGCAATTTGTCAATCAGTTGCAAAGTCAGGCAATTTTATAGATTTTGAAAAGTTTATATTACACGCTTACTTTTAACGTTCCTGAATTACGGTATACTTGCTGGGGGGGGGGGGGTGGGGCAAACCCACAAATCAAGAAAATATCTAAAAATGGGTGGTTTGTACTTGAATCATTAGAGTTAGAATTGTTAACACAACCATACATATCATGCTAATTATTTTCTCTTTGACAATGAATTTGTGAAATTTGCTGATTCGATTACAAATAACTTATTCATGTGTGATACGTAACAATCAGTGTCTGCGAACAATTTGCCAAACACTGCGTATCTCAGAAACAACTTTCAAACCGTGCTCATTACAAAAGACAAAAACAAAACAAACATCAGTTCCCCCTCTCCCTCCTCCCCCCCCCCCAAAAAAAAAAATAATAATGATAATAAAATAAAATGGAATGACCCTTCTGTTGATATTAAGGTACTAAGCGAACGCCAAGTAGCCTAGATATACAGTTTTTTTCCTGTTCGGTTTCGGTCGAATACTCAATAAATGCTATTCAGTGGTTATAAGTTATCTGACTCGTATCGTTAAATAAATGCAATGACAAATCTGATATCTTCCCAAAATGTGGCATATTTCATTGAAATTTAATTTTGATTGTCTCTGTATGGACTCAGAGCGTTACATTAAAAATCCTCTAAATGAGTTTCTACCTACCTTAAAAGCTTGTATATTTGCATGTTTATCATTTAAGATTCGGATAAGAAAAACAAACCACCTTGGCGCCCGCCGTGACTGCGGAGCTTGAAGCATAGTACCATAATCTGTATTTACTCACTGTTTCAGTTACGATGCAAATGTATACACGATTCATTACATAACTCATTAACTTCATCGATCGTTTCGCTCTCGGGTAGTAATGGACATTATAAGATGGGTTCAAGAATGTAGCCAATTGGAAGCGCTGAAATGAGTCACGTGTGCGTGCATTAATTTCTTCAGGTATGCACTAAGAAGAGTCTCTCTTCCACCTCCCTGGCCTGACGTACGTCACAATGTTTACACTAGCAGTGCGCACTCAATCAGTTGTTACAAGTGCGTCACGCGCTACTATACGCGCTGTCAATCCTGTAAACAACTTCTAGTTCGGGCCGCGGGCTGCCACAACAGCCGGCGGCCTTTCTTGTGCATAACAGTACGTGGCGTACGTATACTCTTATACGTACGTACAGTACTTATGTGCGGGATTTCCGAGTGCGACGTGCGTAAATGTTTGGGACGAACATCTTCGGACATCTTGACTTTTGAGCTAGTGCTACATGTAGCTGACTGGTATTGTCCCACAAAGGTACGTGAATAATGCTGTTAGTTTTCGACCCATTTTATAAAACAAATGATGCACAGGATTATTTCGTGGCGTTAGTGAAGGTGCGGCGCTCTCTCGAGTATTGACAACGGTTGCAAACATGCACTCGGCTGGCGCCTCGTGCATGTCGAACCATTGTCAATACTCTCGAGCGCGCCGCACCTTCACTAACACACTCTATCCTGTGCATCATTTGTATACTTGTGTTACATATGCTAGGAAAGTAATTGGTCTTTAGGGTTTTAATAGTTTGATAAGCATGACAAGTATAACCTGTTAAGAGCAGATCGAATCTGTCACTGTGGGTAATTCTCCTCATCTTAAAATTTGACATTTTACTATCAGAACAAATGCGAAGCATTAAATCACTTGTTCTTCTATTCCTGTCTAAAGTAGATTAAATAATGAGTTGTAACAAAATAATTATGTAAGTAATAAAACTCCATCAGGCACTGGTCATTATTTTTTTTCCAACTCCACTTAAATTATATACTCATTATAAACGTACTGGTTTCAAAGCGTACGATTATAATCCCTTATATTCATCAAAACCATATTTCATGTTAGACTTGCCACCGCACATGAGTTTTCTATTCCAGCTGAACGGGCAACTCCCGTTGCGAATAGCACGGATTACAAACGTCTTGGCGAAAAACATGGCTTGACCGATAAGACGACAGCCACCATTACTTATCAAGGCTTAAAAGGCAGAAATGAATTTGAAGGATGACTACTTGACTAGCAGGCAACTTAGTTTAACATCAGCAAAAATTTTTATTGTGATGGATCACAATATGCTGTCATTGAACTATAGAGGGCCTCTGTCAATTTTGTTGAGGCACCTCTCCCATAATATGTACAGGTGAATGCGCCTGTTATGCGGAACTCCGTCATTTTTTATGAAATACCAGTTTATGGCACAATGTCATGTAGTATCCATTATGTCATATTATACATACATATTTCAGGTTTGGAAGTGTTATTGTTGGATTGTATAATGTTATTCTAAAGATGGATAATTTGGTGTTAGGAGTAGGGCTACGGTTCACACTTGGCTTGATGCAACACCTAGTATGTATATATTATAGTACGCACGTCAATGCCACAGTCTTAATGTGTGTGAATTAGCCTGCGGATATAGTGTTGTGTATAGGCGCATTGAGTCACCGCGGTCGTAGGCTTGTACGTATGATACTGTGACAGTATGCAAAGACTGTAGGCCTAAGTGGGTTGGAGTACGCGGTCAATTCAGGACACGTTGGATAAGCGTAGTCAGTGTGCTATGAGTTAAGAAAGAATGCCTAATATAGTATACAGTGATAGGAAGAATGGATGGTGTTTATTGACTATCGTTGCTTAATTAATGCAACTATGTAATGTGATTTTGGTGGAAGAGTTTAGAGATTGAGTAAGAGATGTACAGTGTAGGTACAATGTTGTGGGTTTATGATGTACCGTTATGCCACTGAAGTTGTAAGAGGGAATATTATTCTTTTTGCTTCCCCTAATAGAGTAAGATTCTGTATTGATAGGAGGGACCAGGGTATTTTGTAAATGTGCTGTCTAGCAAGAGATTTAAGTAGCTACCTGAGTATCGATCACAATAGTTTTGACAAACACAATGGAGGAGTTAAGAATACAGGTGTATTGCACTGCCGTTACCATCATTTAAGGTTTGTCATGCTGAGACATTGTGTACAGGTATTATAAATGGTTTTGAAAAACCATGACTAGTGAAACAACAGATAGAGTTAACTTTAAGTCATATACAGCTGTTGATGGCAGATGCTTTCACTAGTTATGCTACTATTATTGATACTCCACTGTGGATTTGCATGGTAGGATGATAACTCATTTGGTATCTGTGTGTTTATATGACTAAGATGATTTTGGCGTTAAACATGTATGGATTTCATGATATCGTACACTACAGTGTTTCGAGAGTTATAGTGTGTTTCAAGTGCATTTTAAGGCATGTATTTGTGTTGGACAAAGATGTTTGTTTGTAATGATGTTATCATTACATGCACAGTCGTATTACTAAAGACCTCTCCCATTATTTTATACAGGCAGATCCGTCTCCCACTCGGTCATCTTTCATGGTGCCTCGTGTTCGCCCCTTACCCACTGGATCGCCATAAGAACCCCGCAACAGAGAACCACTAGGGCGTAACCACACACCTAGCACCCCCTCACACATCTATTAAATCATCCAGTTCAACACACACACGCCCACACCCCGCAATAATCCCCCGAGAGGACCCCACCTCCCCCACTACATTATGCTGTCTGGACGAACACAAAGATTGCACGTCGTCTGGGAGAAAGCAAATAACAGAATGTCCGTTAACAGTAAATAGCCAACCTTGCCTCATCTACGTCACTTGGGGTGTGACACAAACCAGCGAGTAAGTAAGCCGTATAATGCACAAAATATCCTATGGATATACAGTAAATGCATCAAGTCCATTAGCAAACCGAAGTACGACATCGAAAGAATTATGTACATGTATACCTGTATCTCGTGTATCACATGTATTTCACGTATTGCCAAATGGCTGTTCCACATTTTTTTTTCAGTGTCTTTTTTTAAAGGTCCAGTTTACCTTTGGGAGCAGTGATTTCAAAAATTTTCAAGATATCATATTTGATGCATATGTGTAGGTCTGTTGTATCATAAAACATCCTACCATATGAAGTATTTGCAATAAAACCTAAAATATAAGGAGATATCAGGGTTTTTCTCAATAAACCGTAACTGTATACGGTTTAGTCTGGAAAATTTTTTATTATAACTATTGTTCACATTTTGTGTATTTAACAACACTTAACATCGATTATACGTATTCAAATTTTGACAGTGGTTGTTTCTATCCCTAACTCACATTTTAGAACTATTTTATAGCACTAATGCTTTCATCTGCAAATGGTAAATTATGCCTTTAATGAAATGATAATAAAGACATCTTACTACTTCCGGATGATCACCCTTGCGTTGATATTGTTATGACAGTATCGATGTCTTTAGAGTGGGATAAGAGTGGCTGAACTAATTGTGTTTGCTTCATGACACTTGCATTTACTGGTATATTAGTTTGTCAAATAGTAAGATTTTTAAATTCATCAACTTTATTTGTCCAATAATGTTTAATCTCTTATTGTCTTAACGTTCTGTTTATTCCTTAATTGGCCTGTCAAAATCAGTTTGAACTTCGGATCTTTCTTTTAATCTTTGGGATGACACAGAATTCTTTAACTAAACTACGAGCCTAGTAGCTTGTGAAAAAATCTCCGCTGATTTTAGAGTCTCGTATAGGGAAAAACTGAACTAATCCTACAACAACTTTGTTCGACTTGCCCAGTTATTCGACTTACCAAGCATCAAGACGTGCAGTGCAATTGTAAAGAGTGACTTCATATTTTTCAAAGCAGCTCGCGTTCCAATCACTTATATCCTACGCAAGAAGAGAAAAGAAAACAATATATGATTTTTACACATTTAGGAATAGTCCTGTGTTTTGTTTTGCTTTTTGTATTTATTATGTGGACGAGATTTTGGGCAGTAAGCGTACGCCAATACAAGTAATTGAATATATATGTATATATAAAGTTACCTTGTTTTCTATCAACTGTCTCTGTATTATTTTTCTCCCCCCGCATATCACGCAACCACTCCATCACGCTTTAAAATGATGCTTTACAACTTGAACATATCGTAAAGCTCACACACACACACACACACCAACTGACGAGTTTTGAATCTAGAATTTGCAACGCAAACCGTTACCGTTAATTCGAGTGTGAGGGAGACACTGTACCACCCCCCCCCCCCAAAAAAAAAGACAACAAACAAACAATCAATCAAACAAACAAACAAACAAACAAACAAATCGTTGATTATCGCGATCCACGGAAAAAAAAGCCAATCCCATCTGATTTTGTTTTTGAACATCCTATTTGTTTACTCTGAGCGGTCTGGTGAACGGTACCAGACTTCAACTCGAAACTTTTTAAAGGGGAGATCCAGGCAAAATCTGCGTTAGTCTGATAAGAAACATTGCAATATTACGAAAATTTTGATCGAATTTGGGTTAAAAAAAAAAAATATGGAAGTTATAACATTTTGAAGTTTCGCTAATATTTCAGGAAACAATTCTTGAACGGTCAATATAAATATGCAAATGGCGAAGTGAGTATGTCATCCCCTCACAACTTGCCATCATGTATAGTTTGTACATAAAATTTCCCATTTTTCATTCAAATGCAATTATGCCCGAGAGGCTCAAATCCTGGTATATCTAACTGACCACTATTCTGAAGTTATTCAACAGGGAATAACATCATGTTTCAGACTTCATTGACATAAACGTTGAATTTTCGTCATTTTTTTTACACGATCAATGGAAAATTGTGAGGTTATGAGGCTGTTAGCTCACACATTTGCATATTCATATCAACTGTACACGAACAGTTATGCAGAAATTACCGAAACTTCAATATGTCATTACTTCCTTATCTTTTATCCGACTTTAGTCATTTTTTTTACCGTTGAACTCGTAAGATTTTACTCTTTTTATAAGACTAAAGTACCTTTCCCCTTTAATTACAATCACAGTGGAACTCACCACAGTAGGTCCGGCACATTCCGCTGACTGTTGATTCATTTTTTTAACACTTATCTGCACACAGGAATCTTCACATATTTCCTCTTTGTAATTTGACCAAGAAAATTACTTGTATCTATGTTGTTGCTACTAGAGTTTTATAAGTTTAATGGCAATTACGATTTTTCCACGCGAGCTGGCCTACGACGCGATGTTATATTGTGTCAAATGCAATATTCCTCGACTTATGCTACTTCTGATGTCGGGTCCGACTAACGCAGTATTGTAGATGGGTTACGTGGCTCTTTCCTAATTAACATCTTGTAAGAACGAAACAGTTCATGATTAAGGGAGGGGTATGCACTTCCATAGTTCATGAAATGTGAAGTAATCTTAAATCTATTGTTTACCCACCTGCTCAGTGGCGTATCTAGGGAAAACGGCGCCCGGGGCAAGCACGAAAATTGCGCCCCTAATTTCTGAAAAAGTGTTCAACCCCAACCCCATCCCGGTAGGGACTTTAAACAAAGTCCACATGATGCTTTTCAAGCACTTAAAAGGGATCTTTTGAGGGTGATTTAAATGTAATGAATTTTGATAGATTTTGGCGAGCGAGCGCAGCGAGCGAGCCGAAAATTTTTATGTTTCAGCTTACAAACCATGGAAGCCCTGTCATTTTTTGCTTACCAAATCTTACAATTCTAATCAAGATATAGTGACGGCCTTATAGATAACGATTTATACCAAAGAACTGAGGACTTTAAAAAATATTCTAAATTAGTGCGCGCGAGTGAACTGAAATTTGTATATTATGTCCTCGTCATCATCACGTATTGTTCTTATCTTTTTTATACAAATTTTGACGAGCCAGCGCAGCGAGCGAGCCGAAAATTTTTGTATTTCAGCTTACAAAACATGGAATTCTTGTCATTTTTTTGCTTATTAAATCTCACAATTATAGTGACGACCTTATAGATAACGATTTATACCAAATAAACTGAGGACTTTAAAAAATACTCTAAATTAGTGCGCGCGAGTGAGCTGAAATTTGTATATGTCCTCGTCATCATCATGTATTGTTCTTATCTTTTTTTATACAAATTTTGACGAGCGAGCGCAGCGAGCGAGCCGAAAATTTTTGTATTTCAGCTTACAAAACATGGAATTCTTGTCATTTTTTGCTTATTAAATCTCACAATTATAGTGACGACCTTATAGATAACGATTTATACCAACAAACTGAGGACTTGAAAAAATATTCTAAATTAGTACAAGCGAGTGAGCCGAAATTTTTGTATTTCCGCGTCATCATTACGTTTTGTTATTATCTTGTTTGATTCGGGTTTTTTTTTTTTTTTGCGCCCCCTCCCCCGTATGTTCGAAACCGTTGGCGTCCTCTCTTGATCCAATCGGCGATCGCTTCAGAACGAAAGAAATTGCAGCCGCTGCTCCGTGAAACATTTTGCCTGCTAAATATAAAATGACATGTGTGAACACAATAGACACTGTCATTTTGTCATCATCACGTTTTGTTCTTACCTTCTTTCTTATATAAATTTTGGCGAGCGAGCGCAGCGAGTGAGCCGAAAATTTTTGTATTTCAGCTCACAGAACATGGAATTTTTGTGTGAACACAATAAACATTGTCATTTTGTCCGCGTCATCATGTTTTGTTTTTATCTTGTTTGATTTGGTTTTCTGCCCCCCCCCCCACCATTCTCCCTCCCCCCCCCCTTCCGGGCGAGGTTTTTTTTTCTTCTTCTTCTTCTTCTTCTTCTTCTTCTTCGTTTTTTTTTTTCGTTTTTTTTTTCTTCTTCTTCTTCGTTTTTTTTTTTCCTTTTTTTTTCTTCTTCTTCTTCGTTTTTTTTTTCGTTTTTTTGCGCCCCCAAGGAGTGGCGCCCGGGGCACGTGCCCCCCTTGCCCCCCCCCCCCCTAGATACGCCACTGCACCTGCTCTCTGTCCGCATGGAGCTATGGTTTCAGTCGCTGTCAGAAAAACACTTGTGTATTTAACCTCCCTTCCAGTCTACGAATAACCTATCATGTAATCACGGTTTCAAGCTTTGAAATTGCATAAGTCCACCAATATGCTTTACTAAATGTCAATATGTCCGCACTCTTCTGCAGGTTAATCATTGCATGGCAACACTCGAGGGAAAAGCGACGTTGGGAACTGTGTCTCACATGAACACAATTATTATCCAATATTGTTCAACATGTTCTTCCCAGCAATATGATGGTTTTGAACACCTATCAAAAAGATCAACGTCATAATAACGTTTTACTGCAGTTAGCTCTGACACTGCCTCGTACATCATGTTGGTTACCTTTCGTGCGTATAAGACAGACCAAAGGAAAACGTTGCAATGACTTTGACTTTACATTAACTTTATTTTTGGCGCTTTAACGAATGATTGAAAAAAAAAATAACGTCGCAGTAACGTTACAGATTGGTTAACTCTAGCACTGTATATTGCGTAAGATAATTATTGAAAGACAATGCTGTAGTAACATTGCATTTTAGACAACTTTGGATCTTTATTTTCATATTATAAGTGTAATTCAAGTAGCACACAAGTTTTAAAAGCACTGGAACTTTGCCCCTACATACCTGAATGTGAAATAACTCTCAGCAGCTCATATCTTATAGGTTGTCAATATAGGTTTAGGCTATATAAATACGGTTGAAGATTACAGAAGCAGGGTAGGGTAATAATGTCACATATGCCTCCTAGAGAGAACACAGTATCCAACTGTGTGTTCACAATTTATGTTCAAATAGTCGGATATGTGAAAATGTAACAATGTAACATTGTGAACAATGATTAATTTTACGCAATGTGTGTTCACAATGTCTTCACACTGTATTTCACTATTGTGTTTCACACTGTGGGGCACTGTGCTCTTTCCAGCAGAGAGGTCTGATCCTTGAACATAGAATTGTTCATTGGTGGTTTTCTTATTGATCGTTTTCATAATGTTATTTAGCTAACGTTGACATAATATGATATCAAAATGTTTGTAAACATTATTTTATGGTTATCATGCAAATATGATGAATAAAACGTAAAATCACTGGTATCACAAGCCTAATGTTAACGTTATACAAATCTGAGAATGTAATAGTACAGCAGACTAACGTTAAATAAGGAATAACTATGTAAATGTTTATGTAACGTTATAGGTAAAGTTAGCCAAAAAAAAAAAGAAAACAAACATGAACAAATTATGTTTGGCCTGCTTTTGCGTTACATTTTAATGTTGGTGTAACATTCAAAATTTTCGATAATGATTAATGTTTGGTTATCAATTGAAATGGATGTTCTGGCCATAATCATTTATATAGTAAAGCTTTGCTATTCCATACTGGATAAGCTTGAAAATGGTTTTAAACTGCTCCTCAGATTTGGATGCATGGATATTATCTTTAAAAGGGGCCTTGTTTTGCTCTGTATCTATCGGCTGTACCTGTAGTTCCTCACGGCGGAAGTGTTTTCATTGTGAAACATGTCGTAGTTTGAGAATTTGGGGGGAACATTTTAGCAAACTGTAAGCACATCGCAAGGGAAAGCGCTCGGCAAACTTTCGCGCCCTCTGAAACTTTGACCGACATGCGGTTTACACGAGAAAAAAAAAATACTAAAGAAAAAAATAATCAAGAAGAGAAAGATTACGTCATTAGTATTTGGCCTAATCTTGCTAATAACTCTGCACCAAGTATAGACCGGGCCTATCCTATCATCAGTCAAAAACCCAAACTAAAACCAAGTTTGGCGATACCTTTGGACCACAAATTCATTGCACATTGTTTCGGTTTTCGTGTGTACATGACAAAAAAAGAAAAATCTGAGAGGAGAGATTTGTCTGGGGAATGCCATCGCTCCATCTTTCTTTCTTTGTGTTAGTTTTGTTTTTCGTCGAAGATTGTTAAAGCATACGCTTTTTTAGTCACCATGGAGAGAGAATATTGTGTACTGTCTTTTTTAAAACAAGTTGTAGTAGATTTCGTGTGTATATGCGCTTTGAGGAAGGAGAGGAGGTTTGGCTAAATGAGGATTAATAAGCCTCGAAAGTTCGCCTACCCCTTTCCGACCCACATCCTTCTTTTATTACTATTCTTATTGCTGAAAGCAGACTTTTCCATTCGTTTCATGATCCCAAACTTATGATAAAAATATTGTAGAAGAAGAGGTTGCTCTTTCAGAAAATATGAAAAAAAAAACCTGAAGATGAGTTTGTTTTTTTTATAGTCCTCACATACAATCAAGGGGTGCGACTTTTTGTTGGTTTTGTGATGCACTGTCACATATTTACATTATGTTACTTACAATTATTTACATAACATTATATATTATATAATTGAAATATAAACATATCCATACGTTCAATCAATGTTGGCCTATATATTTCTGCACACATATACCCACATACAGGGAGAAAGAAAACACGTCGGAAGTGTCTTTTTTTTTTTCTGCATAGCAAAATATCACAGAATATTGGTATCCATAAAAGATGAGAAATAAATACATTGTACAAATTGATTATAGAACAAATTTTCGTGCATATAAGGGGAGTCACACTAGACTGCGTTTGTATCATACTTGGATATAAGACAGCACTTCATTTCATTTATCTTTACACTTTGAGCAAAATGAATGCAGGCCAAACACAGCCAAAAGCACAACGTAATTGTGTTTTTTGTTTTTCATATATTTACGTGAGCTAATGCATTGTTACACGATAAAATAAACTTTGAACAAAATCACATAGAATTGATTAACGTTGTCTTAAATAATGGGTAATCAAATAGGTTGTTGGGAATGGAGGGGACTAATAATGTGAGCAACCCGCCGTGTTGCTCACTACGAAAAAAACAAGAACAAAAACACCCCCTGAATGTGCCCCATTCAGGAAAACGCAGAAGTAAATGAGGAGGAGGGGCGAAAACTTAAAAGATATTAAGAACACAGGAAATAAACGACATTACAGAAGGTGACAAAACAGAAGCAAATGTAACATGATCTTCACAGCGCAGAAATACCCAGGGCCACTCAGGAAGATGCATTCTTTCCCTTTGTATTGCAAGACGATATGGCCAACACTTCTATAAAAAGGAGAGAATCTCTTCAAATTCAAATTCAAATTCAAATATTGATGTTATTCCATTTCATTCATGATGTTATTTCATGATGACTAATTCAAATATGAATTTATTTCCATTTTCCAACAATATAGCATACTAGTATCTAGACATACGATAATAACACAATATACATCTCACTTTCTTCCTGTTACCATATTAGTCAGTAATTTTCATAATACATTAATTTCTCACAACGACTGTCTTTACAATGTCGTCTTATATAGATAAGCATAATATGTTTTATTTTGACGAACTACTTCAAATAAGAACGATACATCAAAAAGACAATGAATTTTACCTTGTGGAGCACCAGAATAACTTTAGGTTCCAAATTAATTGTGCACTTCGGTTCGGCTTTGTGAAATCACCTGATCCACTAACTTTCCTCTGACAATGTATGGGATATTGTTTGAATGTTCCTTATAAGACTAGTCTGACAAGTTGACAATACACTGATAGCTCCCTGTCCGCAGATCGGTCTGAGGAAATTCTCCAATCCGTTGCGTATATCATGTGCTTCGCCCTTTACACCGCTGTGACCAACTGCCGCCAGCACAGGCAGCTCATCATCCCGCATGAGATTCCATGTAACGAGATGGGTGTAAACAAAACTACGACGATGGGTTGGTTTCCTCAATAGAATCAGACCGCCAAGCTGACAACTGAGCACCAAGGGCTACGTACGTTCCGGGCACTCAAAGAAAGTACGAGTCCCCACTTGTTACTTCAATATCCATTGATTTATCCAGTGATTCTTTCTCGCGTAGAGTCTTTTTTTACACTAAAAAGAAGGATTTTAACCTTGCGTAGAGACATCTATAGGCCCTACCATGCCCTTACTTCAAAAATAATTTTCCATTCGTTTTGAAGTTTTCCAAATCCCTTAAAGAATGTTATGCTTTGTAGATTTTGTTTTCTTCTTTTTTCTCTCTCTCTTTCTTTCAATGTGACTTCAATGCAACTTTTATATGACAAAAGCAACACTATAATATTATATTGTGAATAAATTACTGCAACTTACGAGTATGGAGTGCACGTATGCATGTGCCTATAGGTATATACGTATGTCGAGTTGATCTGGCAAGACTAGTATCGGGAGATTTTTACCATCCCCTCCCCCTCCTTCCCCCCCCCCTTTTTTTTTTCTCTCTCTCTCTCTCTCTCTCTCTAACCCTTATATTTCACGAGCACCATGTTGGACCCCCTGTGTTTCTTCACTGCAATGTTATTCGTTATCGGTTGCCAAACAGTCAAGCTTTGTGCTTGTTCCTGGCGATCGTTCTGTATGCAAATTAAGATGTATATAACTCATGTAATTATATTACAGACGTATTGTATGGCTGATGAAAATGAAGACCTGAATATAAAAACGACCCAAGTCCAATTTTTGGCCAAATTCAGTTTGACATGCGTAGCTTGTGCATGGACTCATCTTGTGTATAGATAAATCCTAATTACCCCCGGAAGTGCCTGAAATAAATGAGTTAAATCTTATATGAATGTAAGTATGAAAGACTTGGGTCATTCTTACATTCATATTATAGCGCCCTCTCTCGTCCTTCTCTCATCTCTATAGCAGAATATCATGGATATGAAACAAAGAACGACCCAAGTCCATATGATTCACAGAACGACCCAAGTCCATCACACAAAATGGTCTCTCCACAATTAATGTAAATGTTAATTGTCATAATAATATATGTTCTAATTTTTATATACAATGTTGCCTTCCCATCACAGTTAAATAGAATATCATTGGACAAATAAAAAAGATATATGAAGGTTTTTTTAAGTTTACTCGAAATGGTCTTCCATGGACTTGGGTCGTTCTTATATTTAGATACTCAAATGATTATTGTTGAAAATATCCATACCCGTATTATTTTGTGTAATGCATAGGAAATTGCTGAAAATTTATGTATTTGAAAAATGGTATACAGAGAATAAATCAAATCAAATCAATTTCAGGGAAAAGATGTCGATTCTACTGAATTCAGCATCATTTGAAGAGGGAGGCTTTAAGTACACATTCAACATTTCAACATTATGTTAACCATTGTAATCTTGTGACAGCATTTCCAGTTGTAAGTGTGTGTGTGTGCGCGTGCGTGTGTTTTGTGGTGAGCGTGTGTTTGCGGGTGTGTGTGTGTGTGTGTGTGTGTCTACGTGTAGGGCCTATTTACATGTAGGGCCTATCTTGAATGTGTTGTTACTTGTGAGTAAAGCGAATATTATTGAAAATCTCTCCTGAGGTTCATGGACGTTTTAGCTCTTAGAACTGTAATCCTTTTGGTTTGTTTCCATGCCGATCTGAGAGAAATAAAACACCACAGATTAGTCATGTGTCCAGTAAGGCATTATGGCAGGGCCGGCGCACTGTTTTCAAAAGTGTGGGGGCCCACATCCGGGTTTCATGAGCTAACAAGCAAAGAAAAAAAAAAGAAAAAAAAAGGGTCCTCAGCTCATTCTCTCCCCTCCCATTGTAGTGCCTCTTACGTACTTCCGGGTTGAAAAAAAGTGTGGGGGCCCAAAGTGATGACACCTTATGTATTCCTTTGTATGGTGTACAAGCTGCGCCGCCCCTGTTATGGTGTGGGCGTCGAGTGCGGTGATGACATTGAGCACGATGGCAGTGGCTGGGTGACATCGATGGATTCACTTCTGTTATCCTGTTATGTAAAAGGCATACGCAAACCATCTGTAGAAGATTTGATATTCCAAACATTCCAATGAATAGAGATCGCAAAATGATAAGAAAGAAGTTGAGCATTAGATTATCAGTATGTTTGTCATCGTAATTATTATCCATTGATACTTTAAAACTTACGATAAAAAGCACGAAATTACATCTGGTGATGACTAAATGTCATATCATTTTTTTCTTTAAAAAGCGAAGAAGGAAACATGTTATAATATCATACATGTTTTATCATTTTCATTTGTATTTTCATTCAGCCCCTGTATGTGCTTTGTGTGCCGATTGGAACAGGAAACGCCATAACATCGGACACATTGTCCAAAGACCCTGGCCCAAAAAGTGCTAATGTCCAAAAATATTTTTAACCAAGGTGGTAAATTAAAAACGAGCAGCCACGTGGCTGCTAGTAATTGGGAGTTGTGGAAGACGAAGGCAAGTATTGCAACACAATCACGAAATTGGTTATGGTTTGAATATAGGAAAATAGGATTAATCCCCCACTGTAACCTCAGAAACTTTGCGATGGAAAAATACGAGTTAAAATCAGTTATAACGAGTACTTGTCAAATGCAAAGGGCAAAATTTCAAAGATAGTGTATAACAGACGCCCCATTCAGGCAAATGCCTAAAGACTGAGCAATGAGTCAATCTTTTCCATTGCTCATTCTTAGAAAGAGAAATATGTATGTATTATATATATATGAATATATATATATGTATATATATATATATATGTATATTTACATTATATATATGTATATATATATATATATGTATATTTATATATTATATATATATATATATATATATATATGTAAACATATACATAAAATGGGTGCAGAGATTGGAAAAAAAAGCAAATGCCTTTGGCCTTTTCCTTATATCTTATACCTCTGAACTCTGGTTTTATGTCTCTCTCTTTATACATATTCAACGTCTGTAATTATGCGGCTATAATCACAGGAACAAAATTAGAAAGTGTCTTACCCATTGTGGCCAGGTGCGCAGTACTCTAACGAGGGCTTTACCTTGGGAATCCGCTTCATGCGGATCGCAGATGGTGTAGCACGGAATTAGCTTTCCTCTGGGTTGTTGAGAGAATGAGGCAATTAATAATTCTTTACGGGTATTAAACAATGTTAATTAATAAATTGTGTCGAGCTATCACGGCTATCACTTGTGAGTGGACTTTATAATGGGTCGTCTGTCAAGGAAATAAAGATATCACACTCTTTTGTCGTGACTGTTATTATTATGTAAGTCTTCAGTAATCCTAAGGACGAACTTCACTCTTAGCTACAAAACTAGGACTTTCTTGGCCTTTACCATATACCTCAAGCTATCTCACAGAGACTTTTCTTTCTTGTGGAATCAA
This sequence comes from Diadema setosum, assembly GCF_964275005.1. Classification (NCBI taxonomy): domain Eukaryota; kingdom Metazoa; phylum Echinodermata; class Echinoidea; order Diadematoida; family Diadematidae; genus Diadema; species Diadema setosum. The sequence goes on from NC_092706.1 coordinate 14,146,936, forward strand.
CCAACTGATCATTGAAATTATCGTGACTATGAATTTTGGCAATCCAGTTAAGTTGTCCTTGTTGGCTTGGATTTGCCATGATATTTAGAATAGTCCAACGACGGATATTCAACCTCGGTAAAATGTAGTATGTAATATTATATAAGAAGTTACCATGTTTGAAAATACTAATAGGGCCAACAATTATTTGACGACGTAATTTTTATGATAAAAGTGACTGTCATCGCAACAAATCTATCTGTTAAAAGATAAGTGGGCCCTGCCCGGTACCTTTGACTGACGGGACACATTTCAGGCTGTTAGGTGCATGTATCACAGAGAATGATAAACATTATGTAACTAATGAGGTATCTTCATTATGACGTACCACAATGCAATGGAGCATTTCCAGAGTTCGTGCCATAGGTACTGGAAGGCATTGCACCTTTACTATACTCACTGTGAAACGGCATGTGAGAGGAATGTACGTAGCACATCTAGTAGCGCTCCACAAGGAGGCTGCTCGCTGTAGTCCCCTATCATCCAGATTCCTTTGAAATTACCAGAAACGGACGTAGAGACTCTAAGGACAATCATAATAAAATGAAGTTGGTATTCTAACCGCTATGTATGTACCCATTACCAAAGCCGTACAATACCCCCGCCCCCGCGCGCACACACATACGTACGTTGTTGTTTTTTTTTTTTTTTTCATGTAACATCTTTTCATTTTTCTAGTATCATGGAAGCTCACCTGTCTTACCCGTTTTAGCAAGCAAAAAGAATGATATTCAATTATGTGACCGTGAATAAAAAACCAAAAAAATTCAAAACAATTGAATTCCTGATTATATGTGACAACTCAAAAGTGGTGAAATGGGTCGATCAACGTAGTCAATCTTCAGTTGTATTTTCTGAAGGAGCAATTATTCTTCTTTTACATGATTCTGATGTTTGGGGTCATAAAAGGAATGGAATAGATGTATGCATGCATTACATACATGTATTTTTGTTTGATAATCATAGATTGTCAGGTTTTCATTCTTTCACATTCTCATTAAAGCATCAATTATCATGTATTATCTTTTAGCTTTAAATCCAATTCATTACAGGTAAAACAGCAAAATACATCATAACATTTCATTGAGGAAACGATTAAAATGTATTCATTATCCTCTTTGTATCCAACACATACCAAGGGAATGCCTGTCATATGCCAGAGAATGTTGACCTTTTGTATCCCAGCCACGCCCCTCGTAGACGTTACCATCTCCACCAATCAGGAAATTGTAAGCAATATCCCACGATTCCAATTCTTGCATTTGAGCTTCCTGATTCGAAACAAACAAACAAACAAACAAACAAAAATCCCATGGGGAAACTTACCGGTGTTTTATTGTCTCCCACAATACCCCCCCCCCCCACACACACACACACACACCCACACACACAGCTGTGACTGCGCTATGATTGGTTTAGACGATAGTGAGGAGGGGTGTAAGTGACGACTTTGCCTGTTATGTTATGAGAAACGTTTGCAGGCATACACTATTCTATATTAATGTTTGAAGAGAGTCAATGTGTCCTTCTTTTTTTTTTTTGATAAAATGAGGCTTCTTTTATTTGCTGCAAAATAGAGTATCAGAATGAACTCTAACCTCCGAACATGTTGAAACTAATTTAGCGACCATCTAAAAAAAAAAAAAAAAAAAAAAAAAAAAAAAAAAAAAAACGAAAAAAAAACACGAAATTCAAAAGTGATGCGTTCCCCTTTTTGGGCGGGGTCCATGGAGTCGAACAGTGGCAACGAACCTGCAATCGTCTGACTTCCTGAATGCATGTCTCCTTAGTAGTACATCCCTCCGTTGCTGTATGACTGACAATGGCGTATGGTACCGGTGTGTCGAGAGGAGTGCGACCGAGAGGGGGCGTGGCTCCCCATTCGGCCCGGGAGACGATGCTCGGTGTGGATGTAAGCTGAGATGTAGAAGCTGAAATGAAAGCGTATATATTAATTTGAAGTCACCGTCTTACAGATTATAAAGGCATTAAGTAAAAGCGTAATCATGCACTTTCGTTATACATGTGCTTCCTACAACATCTGAGAAATGTTCTTCATTGTTTTTCCTTTTCTGTAAATCTTTTCTCTTCTTTTTTTTTGGGGGGGGGGGTTGAGTTGGGAGATTACGAGTATTATTATGAGTGCAACTGAATTCACTAAAATAATATAGATGAAAGCATTTTTTACACTAAATTGATTTGAAATAGATAAACAAAATGAAATCGTCAAATTAAAACACCCTCGCCTTAGTCACAACACATTTTCATCATGTGCTTTGAAAATGAAATGAAACTTACTTGGTATAGTTTGTCTTCCACTCGATACTGCACTTACATCAACTGCAACAAAGTAAATTAATAATAATGAGATGGAGTTAGTATATGAGGTCTAATATATTATATATATATATTTTACATACTGTTTATTGCCCTATAGGCAAATAGGCTTCCCAGTCCTCTTCCTAACTTTTTTTTTAGATTCATAAAGGTGCATTCAAATTCATAATACACACGTTATAATCAACAATCAATTCTATTTAGCACGGTTAAATTTTCCACTCTTGGACCTGCATGGCTTTATTTATTTTGGAGGTCACCACTTTAGAAAGAAAAAAAAAAAAAAAACCAGAAAGAGGCAGCGGTCAACAGCGGTGGTGGTTAAAGGCTCATTCATGATTAAAAAAAAAAAAAAAAAAAAAAAAAAAAAAAAAAAAAAAAACAGGTTGATGCCCATACATCCAACAATTCGAAGTATAGTCATACCTCGTCGTGCCTCTTCAGTGTAAATAGATTATGATTCTCCCATTGCAGATGGTTCTGTCTTTATTACCACAATTTTGCACATTACTTTTACTGCTTCCTTTTTAGCATTATAATGGTAAATTTTTCGGTGTACGACTGTAAACTGTAAAAAAGTAAATGTGCTATATGGCAAAGTTAATAAAAATCCAGGTGTTAAAAGTTGATGGCTTGATGCCCCCTCCACCCTCTTTTTTTCACTCTGAGAGGCGTTCCATGTCAAAGTAATGACACCTAGATCAAATACGGGCGACTCCCGTTAAATTTCGTTATATCCCAACAAATAAAGTGTATTAGGATATTCAAAAGGCAGTTTTGGGCCCTGAATTTTACTTCTATCCGTTATTTCATCATAACCGTGTTCGTTATAACGGGAATGCGCTGTAATTACGGTCACAACAAAAGAATTGTCAAAGTGCCCCCAGTTGATGGGATAGCCACAAGGGTGAACGCAGTCTTTCGAATTCAAGACAAGGGTTACCTACTGATGGTGTAGGTTGTGAAACCAGCGAAGATGAGTGAAAACAGGCCGACTGCGATGAAAAAGCGAACTTTCCAAGAGGAAAGATCATACTTATCATACATCCTATCCACCCAAGGGTAGCTGACTCTGTGTACATGCACTTCTTTTTTGCCTTCCTTAACTTCCAGCTCTCTGCCGCTGGTCACATCTTGAATCTCGGCATGACTCTGGTGGTTATTACCGGCATCCACCGAGTCCTTGTCCAGCTCGATCTAGCCATAAGGAAGAAAGAAATGCATGCTGCACATTATTAAACTATATAGCACAGGTGGTGTTATCACAGGGAATATGAACAGGAAATCATGAAAATCATGAAATACCTACATGATTTTTTTTTTAATAGCAATATCAAGAAAATATAAGGAGAACCCACAAAGTCTCATTTTCCATGAAAAGAACAAATTTCATCGACTTGTTACTGATATAAATTATGTTCAAGTAATATAATTTTCCTTGCTTCATGAAAGAGGTAAGTCAAGTGCTCTTTCATTATGTTCGAAAAGTTAAAATGATTATGTTGAATTTCCAACCAATTTTCTTTATAATTTCTATATATTTCGTTGCCATCACGACGTCATCATGGAGTGAAATAGTCTCCTTACCCAACAATGATAGCACCAAAAGTTTGAAAATGCATTTAACTTCTGAATCAATCGATCGCCCTATTCTTCTCAAACGTTTACTGATTTGTTCTGACAATTATTGCTGTTTTCACTCAATCCACAGTTATGATTATTAGGGTTTTGGCTTCCTTCAAACACTTTATAAATAACGGATTCCTGATGCTGCATCCTACTCTTTGCACAAAGTTTTGAGAGGAACATCATGTGTACCTCAGAGCACGAAATAATGTCAAACGTATCATGCACTACATGTACCTCGACTTTCGACTCGTCCATGTCCGCCTTCGATCGCTGAAGTCAGAACCATTTGACTCTCCAGGGTAACGTGGATCTCATCTCAAATTTTGAACTTCGGAGACGCTGATATGATATTCGAGAGCATGATGCTAATAGAACTGTCAAGAGTTATTGTTTCGATCAGCTGCTTGCATTTCTTCACGTTGAGAGAAATGTTGTTTCTTATTCTCAGAATGTAAGCGGTCACCAGCCAGAGTACACAACCCGAGAGCAGATTTTGAGCAAAAGGACAGCAGTGAATAGAACACCAAACGGACGAACAACTTTGCAAATGAAAAGTTGTTACTCACAAAAAAACTTACATTTGTGACCCTGAAAGGGCTTACCGACACCACTATACTTGAAGAGACTATACTATCTGAAAAGCTCATACAGGTATACACCTACTTAGAACAAAAAAAAAAAATAATAATAATAAAGTGATGTGGACATTCCGATCAACCAACTAGAAAAATACCCAGGTATGAAATGAAGTTCACGGCAAGAAAATTATTCACAAAATGGTGAGTGTTGTAGTGCACACCTGCTTTACATGATATGGGGGGGGGGGGGTAGTCATCTGCAAAGGCGTTGAAATGGTATAAATTCACAGAAAATAATGTAAGCGTCAATTAAGGCAGCGTTAAAAATTCGGAAAAAGAAGATGCATCCATGAAAACAACTTTTCTATTTCATGAAAAATGCACCGTTTTGAAAAGAATTATTATTTTACAAACACAAGCCACTGAAATCGAGGTGAATCGCTGCGATAAAAAACGTTTTCATTCGTTGAATTTCATACATCATAGTTAAAGAGAGAATGACAAATTAAACTCGAAGCAGGCGGTTATAAGCAGGCACATAGGATATCTAATAAAGCCTACTTTACTTGTGAAGCGAGAAAGAAAAGGGCGAAAAAAAACTTACATCCTGTCCACCGTCTAATTAGAAATTAGGAAAGCCTATTAAATATAGCACGATGGC